>NC_053028.1:240578029-240878029 GCF_003073215.2 Triticum urartu | reverse complement strand
GGTGTCCTCCGTCACCAAGTTAGGGCACGGACGATTTAACTGCTCGGCCTCCTCTCCCACTCCGTCTAGCAGTTCTTCGTGTGGTAAATAAAACTTCCTTTTTACGGCCCCTTTGATCCTATAGATTCATCACTTTCTACCATAAGCAGTTCCTGTTCACACAAGTTGGATCTATTTCATACTGCATCTCATAATATGCCTAGTATGTTCACTTATGCTTCACAAAGTAGTTAGATTCCTCACTTGTACTTATTCGTGGATTCGTACAAATCTGGAACCAACTCTCTATCTATGAGTGAATGTCTTCGCACTATGAGGTCAATGTCCTCTAAACTGATTTATCTTCAAAATCTTCTGAGAATACATATGACCTCTTCCCCTTCCCTCGCACCTTAATGCTGTCACAGGTACATGTCCGTGGGAGAATCCCTTGGTTCTCATAGTCTGCATTCATTTGTAGAATTCTTAGAGCATCATATAAATTCTCTCGAAGCCAGTTCCTATTTGACCAGCAAGCGGAAGCCTTTGAAACCTTTGAACATGTTGAAGCCATTCAGTTTGAAGTTCATGGCACCAAAGAAACCTACAAGAAAGGGTGGCAGACAGCGCCGTGGCAACACCTCAAGAGATCCAGAGGAGGACTATAATCAGCGAAAAACTCGAATCCAATGGATTCGAAGATATTGGGCAGAACAGTGGTTCAAGTACAGGTACGTGACCCAGGAGTATGCTGAGAAGAATGCCATCAAACGACCATGGGGAGACATTCTATACAGAAATCTTCAACCCAAGTCCAGGGCTGAAGCCATTGAACAAGGCTTCTATCCTTGCATGGTCCATGGACTGCAGCCTGCGGATGCAGACCCATCTTCATTACTGTGGTGCCGCGATGATAATCTGTTCAAGCGCAACCTTCAGTTTGCCAGGAACTCGGCCAAAGAGAACAAGAAGTCACGAGTCTTAGACTTCAATCCAGGCCCCTCTGCTCCTCGTGCTGATGGCACACGCGAAGCTGAACCCAATCTTGTTGGGCCCTTCTACAACCTGGAAGGTCTCATCACACATATCATGGTTCAAGGGACAGTCGTGGATGAGCCTGCAGATGACGCTGAATCTGATGAAGCACCTGCACCGCCGAAGCCAAAGAAACTGAAGAAGCCTAAAGCTTCAAAGCCTGCTCCTGCACCAAAGGTCCTACAGACGAAGCCTCTGGCCACTGCACCTCCTGAACACAGTGTGCAGTCTGAAGATTTTTCACGCATCTCCAAGCCCTCCAGAGTGAAGATGCCCTTGCAACCCACTAACCAAGAACAAACTGCTGCTGCTATTCTGCACAATGACACCATTGATCTGTCCAGCGATGAAGATCTTGCAGATGACTCTCTTGAGCAACTGATTAAGAGCAAGGAAGAAGCAGAAATCTTCAATGATTTGCCTCTCTTTGACGTGGAAATCATCCACAACTTCATTGATGAGTGGTTTGAAACCCCCAATCTCAGCTTTGATGATCTGCAACTTTCAATTGGCCTCAGTGTCGCTTTCACTGGCGCCATTGCTTTTGAGCTAGCTCTAGCTCAGCGCATCATTGAACTGAAGCAAAAGATCGACTATGAGAAAGCTTAGTTCAAGAAGCACATGGCCAAGCTCAGCGTGCAAGATGTGAAGAACTTCAAGATTATGCTGCACGAGCTCAAGGAAGCCTTTCTCAAGAAACGCGAAGAAGCTAAAGGCTCTTGTGAGCGCATGAAGAGTCTGGCTAACAAGTGCGTGCAAGCCTACAATGAAGCTGAAAAGCGCAAGGCTCTTGGGCGTCCTGGCATCGATCCCAGGATGGCTGCAAAGAAGAAGAAGAAGAAGCCAGCTGTGGTCGAACCCGAAGCAACAAGGCAGGAAGCACATCCCATTGTCTTCCCAGCCAGTATGACAGGCTCGAAGCCTAAGGTCCCCACAATGGCTTCAGAATTAAAGAAGACAAGAGCTGCCGAGGCTGAAGCCAGAAAGAGGAAAAATCCTGAAGCTTCTCATGTCGCTCCCTCCAAGAAGAAGCGCAAAACCAAGAAAGATCGGGCTGCTCCCACAGAGCCCCTTATTGTTGAGCCCATCTCGGTTGCTCGTCCTGCCTCTTCGCATCAAGAACGACGGATGGTAATTCATGAGCCTGTTTCCACAGAGGCTCCTAAAGTTGAAGACATTCCAGCAGTTGACCCCACCGCTGCTGAAGACATTGGTCACCATGACAATGTTGAAGATGATGAAGTCCTTCCTCAGATCGAGCACCAATTGGTATCATCGCCTATGCTTACGCACAGCGAACTCATCAGCATTGGTCGTCCTCTGACGCCAACTGCTCAAGATGCATCATGGGCTGATCACCCACAGAGACAAGACACTCCAAGCTCTCCCCAACCGCAAGCTACCCCATCTGTGCAAGATGCTGATGACTTTGAGGCCCAGCACACTCCATCTCCACAAGCGTCGCCTGCATTACGCAGGCTTCACAAAGGACCAAGGCCCCAAGTCACTCCCACAATGCACGTGTCTGAATCCGAAGCCAAAATGGCTGAAGATGTACCGGCTGCATCAGCCGATGAAGAAGAAGATGAAGAAGAAGCCCCAAGAGTTTCAAGAGTTGCTACACCCCCGTCTCACCAAGATGTTGTTCTCGAGGAGAACGTGACCGACCTTCCAGCTTCTGAAGGGGAGGTTAACAACCCTGAAGTAGCCACCAACATCACTTCTGATGCCAATGACGTTGTCATGGTTGACGCCAATACAGCGCCAGAAGCCAATGAGGTGCCAGAAGCCAATGAGGCACCAGAAGTCAATGCTGCAACACCTGAAGTCAATGCTGCAGCACCTACGGTCCAAGTACCTGAAGCACATGTGGCCCTTGAAGCCCATGAAGACAATGCCAATGCCCCTGTTCCCCCTCCAAGACCTCACACAATGGAGCTGGCATTTGATCATGGTCAGCCAGTTATGGTTTGATGGCCCATTCTGACTCCTCCGTCTGCTGCTGGTCCACAATTTGAGTACCACGTTGAGCACAGGCCTCAAGTCCAAAAGCCCAAGTCCAGACTTCTACGATTCCCAGGCACTGCCACTTCACCTGGGGTCTTCAATGCGAATGGCTTCGTGACACATAATACATTCTTCAACAGCTCCAAGAACCCTTATACCAGACCGCGCATTTCCTCAGATCGGTTCTGGAGCTATCAGCGGCGCAACTACTATTCCTGTGTCCTATACAATCAAGGGTGCATATTTCCACATATGCGCCTCGACTCTGAAGCTATAGCTGGTCTGCCCTGCCTCGAAGAAGCATTGGATTGTTTCAGAGATGCTGGTATGTTGCCGTTCATCACTGACAAGGAGCACTGGAACGAAGAATTGCTTCTTCAATTCTATGCCACTCTTCATATTCGAGGCTACAAAAGGGATCCGAAGACTTGGGTCCTTGAGTGGATGACAGGTAATGTCCATCATGAAGCTAAAGCTCTTGATATCATTGAGCTCACAGTCCTGCACACTCCTGGTGAATACTATGAACCAGGTTGTCACCAACATCAAAATGCCTTGGAAAGCATCTTTCAGAAGCCAGAACCCAACATGAGTAAAATGCTAAGCATGATGAAGCCTCTGCCTCATGACACTGAATACCCATCTGAGTTCTTTGTTGAAGACCTAGAGTATCTGCCTCGCACCATTTACCACATCATCAGGAAGACTCTATGGCATGTCAAAGGACACTCATCTGCAGCGAAGCTTGAAGGAGCAATGAAGACTTTGGTTTTCTATATCGTCAATGGCATCAGCTTCAATGCTCAAGACTTCTTCATCAGGCAGTTGGCTGCGTCTGGCTCCGACATCTTTGGGTTGAAATTCTATGCTCCATGGGTCATGCGTCTGATCAAGCGTCACTCAGCCTTCAACTATCAGTCGTCTGCGCGCAATCATCTTATATTCTTGCCCGAGGTTGATCTGTCAGTTGAAGCCATTTACCCAGAGCCTGCTAAGGATCCCATTTATCTTCACAATGCTGATCACCAAATCTTCACCCAGCCCATTGAAGGAATTCCAGCTGTGTCTCGTGTTTATCCCCTTGCTGGAAACACACGTGCCCCTCGTGCTCAAACTGATGCCACTGGTAGCACCATTGCGCAAAGGCCTCGACGACGATCTCGTGTCCTAAATGACCGAGAGCTTCTCGTTGTGCTGCATCAGAAATAGGACAAACATCACGACTGGCTTAAGCGTCAGATGCAAAGCCTCTTGGTGGATGTCAACCACATTCACAATCCTGCCACCAAGAATGCCTTTGTCACTCATGAAACCTGTCGGAGGTCGTGGAAGAGTTTGACCCTACTCAGTGCTGAAGCTGATCTGCATGGCGATGGCTTCACCGAACGCTTCAAGTTTGACTCAACTCCTCCCAGAAATGCACACTTGTGTCGGACTCCCTCACTTGAAGACTCTGAATACTCGTCCTCAGCTGCGACCGTAAATGCCAGAGTCATCGATGACCAAGATGATGCAACTTCACCTCCTCCAACTTCAGCGCGTGTCGACACTGCACCAAGTTCCTCTGCACCACCGGATCTTAACGACGACCCTGTTGCCTCGCCTGCACCTCATGGGAACTAGTAGGCGCTCTACATCTTCAAACCTTTTTGGTCCTCACTGACAAAAGGGGGAGAAGCATATGAGTTGATAGTCTTCAAGCGGGTCCATATGGGTGGTTAATTTACTTTTTGCTACTTCTGCCAAGTGCTCACAACTCTCGTTTTCGATACATTTGGTTCTTTGAGTTGTAACACTTAAACTCGATGGTCGTCTGCTACTTATTTGCTATTCTGTGATGTGATGATAAATTCCGCATGTGCGATGATAAATTCTGCACTTAGATCATTCTGCAGACGTCCATTTTTCATTATGCATGTCATTATCTTCGTTACATCATATCTTGCATAATGACTTGTCATCATAAGTTGAAGAGGATCTCCACAAGTACAACCTCCCATGTGCATTTGCATTCCAACAGCAAATTACTTATATGCACATCTTCAGGGGAGCCCTTGCAACTTATGAAGACAATACCCTATCCTTTACAATTTCATATATTTAATTCCCCGTTGAAAACTTCAACCAATTTGTCATCAATCACCAAAAAGGGGGATATTGTAAATGCATCTAGTGCCACCCCTAGTTGGTTTTGGAGTATTGACGACAAACCTAGTTGAGGGACTAATGTGTTTGTAAGAATTGCAGGATAACACAGGTAGAAGTCCCTCATTGATTCGGTTTTCCTACCAGAGATGACCCCTAAAAATGTATGAAGACATTGAAGTCAAAGGTGGTATGTGAAGACATTCACATTGAGGACTATGACAAGAGAAGACATTGCGTGAAGACTATGGAGCACGATGACTTAGCAGTTTTTCGTCGTTCTGTGTCTTTCTTTGTTGAGTCATAGGAACCACCGCACTGTTAAGTGGGGTCCAAGTGAACCAGTCAGAATGACTGAAGTGATGCTTAACCAAATCCTATGTCTTCGAGTGAAGACTATGAGAGCAAATCTTGTCCAGAGTTGGATAAGTCAGCTTTGCTTGTAGCCCAAGTAAAGTTGCCGTGTGTGTTTGAAATCTGACCGTTGGAACACGTGTTAGTTCCTTAGTGACCAAGGGTCATTTAGGACAAATCAGGTCGGGTTGCCTAGTGGCTATAAATAGCCCACCCCCTACAACCATAAATGGTTGGCTGCTCAGAGTTAGTGCACGGCTTTTGTCGTTTGAGAGCAACCCACCTCGAAGCCTTTGAGAGAGAATTCCTTGCGAGGATAAAGCCCTAAACACCCAGAGCCAAAGAGTGTTAGGCATCATTTAAGTCTTCCTGTCTGTGTGATCTGAAGACTTATTACACTTGAGGACTGTGAATCCTCCAGCCGGTTAGGCGTCGCATTCTGAGCATCCAAGAGTCATTGTGGATCGCCGGTGAACGAAGTCAGTGAAGGTTTGGAATTCTACCTTGAAGACTTACCAGAGTGATTGGGCGAGGACTGGGTGTCCTTAGCTCAAGGGGAATAAGGTGAAGACGAGGTCTTCTGAGTTGAATCTCAGCCTCCCTAACCAGACGTACAGTTGTCAGAGCAACTGGAACTGGTCCAACAAATCATTGTCTTCAACGAGTCACTGGTTTCATCCGTCCCTTCCCTTTACTTACTGTTGGTCCTTGTGAATTCATTGTATGGTTGCTTCATCTTTTGTCTTAACTGAGTGACTACTTGTTCTGATTGGCTTCACAATATCTTCCTACCTGATCTTTACTGCCTAGCTGCTATTAGTCATTGTGCTTTCACTCCATTGAATACTTGACTATGGTTTGCCTAGTGTAGTTTACCTTCCGCTGCATGGTAATAGGTTTATTTCTATCGTTTGTCTTCGAAACTTCCATGTTTTGAAGACTTTCCTAAAAATCGCCTATTCACCCCCCCCTCTAGTCGATCACTAGCACTTTCATGTGGTCCTGCTGAGAAATCTACCATGTACAAATCATCTTTCTGATACCCTTTGAAGACTAGAGACTTGTCATATTCCATTAGAACAAGGCAACGCTATTTTCCAAATATCACAATCATGTTCAAATCGCAAAGCATTGAGACAAACATTAAGTTGAAGCCAAGGGATTCAACAAGCATCACTTTATCCATGTGCTGATCCTTTGAGATTGCAACTCTACCTAGACCCAATACCTTGCTTTTACCAGTGTCAACAAATGTGATGTGACTCTTCTCAGATGGACGTAAGGTTGAGTCCATGAGAATACTTTGATCACCAGTCATATGATTAGTGCATCCACTATCGATAATCCATTCTGAAGCAGCTAGTGTCATACCCTACAAAACAGTTAGGGGGGATAGGCTTCACGAAGAGTATTGTGAAGCATAAGCATTTGACGAGCAAGTGGATTATGAAAGCTTAGATCGAGGTTAGAACTGATAGGATGCATGTTAAGTGGTTTAGGAATGAAATACATAATAAGATCATTTGGGCATTTTATCTTGTGCCCCACAAGATGTTTTAGGTCCCCAGCAATAGCTTCAGACGCATTTGATTTTCGGTCGGAGACCTTTCCTTGCAAAAGAGAGTTAAGCTTTCTTAGCCACCCACATCTTCAGGGGTGGCTTCGAAGCAATGAGTCTAAGTGCAGCATCTGAGAACTTTGACTTTGAAGCCCTGGCAAATAGTTTTGTAGGAGGTGAATAATACTCATAAGAATAAGCAGAGTAGTTCTTGGTCTTATGAACATGGTGGTTTGATGAAACACACTCATATTCATAGGCCTGAGTATGGTTTCCCTGCAAAACATTTGTGTTAGTGCAACTCAGGTGAGTCCTCTATCTGTATGAAGCCTTTGGACCATATGAAGCCTGTGGTCCGCGGTTTGTCTTCTTACCTTGTGGTGTCATGACAACATTCACAGGAAGATTCTCCAGACACCTTTTGGGCACCCAGACTTTCTTCATAGGTGGCCCATTCCTGCAGTTAGTACCAATATACCTGGCAAACACTTCACCATTCTGATTCTTAAACAGTTTATAGTTTGCATCAAAGGATTCATCAATGACAATAGAGTTAGCACAAGTGAAGCCAGATAGGGTGGATGGATCCACTGAAGGTTCCTTTGCAGCAACCCATGTGGTTTTGGGGTACTGCTCAGGCTTCCAGTAAGAGCCATCAGCATTCATTTTCCTTTCGAACCCAACACCCTCTTTCCTAGGGTTTCGGTTCAGAATCTGCCTTTTGAGGACATCACATAGTGTCTGATGCCTTTTGAGACTTTTGTACATCCTTGTTTCAAGCAATGTCTTCAACCTAGCATTTTCATCAGAAATAGCAGTGGCATCCTCAGCATAGGGGTTAGTTACCACATCAAAAGTTGAAGATATTGCAACAGCAGTAGAACATTCAGCAACAAAAGTAGCGTTATCACGCTCAAGGCATTTTAGACATGGTGGTTCAAATCCTTCCTGAGCGGGACTGATCTGTTGAGCGCGAAGTGACTCGTTTTCCTTTTGAAGATCTTCATGAATTGCTCTCAATTTCTTAAGTTCTTGCTTCCTTTGAAGATAATCATATGAAAGCTTTTCATGAGTTGTTGAGAGCGTTTCATGACGACTTTCCAGTTCCTCATACTTAACATGAAGATTTTTTATGTCTTCAATTAAGGACTGAGATCGAGTCATTTCCGCGTCCAACAGGTCATCGCTTTTGTCTAACAGTTTTTAAATATGTTCCATAGCTTTCTGTTGTTCAGTTGCAATTTTAGCAAGTGTTTTGTAGCTGGGTTTGTCATCACAATCAGAGTCATCTTCATTGGATGTTTGATAGTGAGCATTGCGTGATTTTACCTTGGCACCACGTGCCATGAAGCAATAGGTGGGAGCGGAGTCGTCCTTGTCATCAGTGTGGGTGATGGAACCATTGTCTTCAGTGTTGAAGATGGACTTGGCAACGTAGGCTGTAGCCAGACTTGCGACGCCAGAGTCGGACTCCTCCTCAGACTCCACCTCCGCCTCCTCAGAAGCAGACTCCTCCTCTGAATCCATTTCCTTGCCAACAAACGCACGAGCCTTGCCAGATGAGCTCTTCTTGTGTGATGAACACTCTTAGGAAGACTTGGAAGAAGACTTTGAGTATTTCCTCTTCTTCTTGTCGTCAGAATCACATTCCTTGCTCTTCTTCTTCTTGTTGTTCTCATTGTCCCACTGTGGACACTCAGAGATGTAGTGACCAGGTTTCTTGCACTTGTGGCATGTTCTCTGCTTGTAGTCATGAGGTAGAAGCTTCATCATTCCTTGAGCTGGATCGTGAAGACTTTCTGAAGCCTTTCTTCCTAGTGAACTTCTGGAACTTCTTCACTAGCATAGCAAGCTCCTTTCCAATATCTCCAGGATCATCATAACTGCAGTCGGATTCTTCTTCAGATGAGGAAACAGCTTTTGCCTTCAAGGCGCGAGTTCGGCCAAAGTTGGGACCATAGATATCTCTTTTTTCAGAAAGCCGAAACTCATGTGTGTTGAGCCTTTCAAGTATGTCAGACGGATCGAGTGTCCTGAAGTCAGGGCGTTCTTGAATCATCAGGGCTAGGGTGTCAAACGAGCTATCAAGTGATCTCAGGAGCATCTTGACGATTTCATGCTTGGTGATCTCAGTAGCGCCGAGAGCTTGAAGCTCATTTGTGATGTCAGTGAGGCCATCAAACGTGAGCTGAACATTCTCATTGTCGTTTCTCTTGAAGCGGTTGAAGAGGTTGCGAAGGACACTGATCCTTTGATCTCTCTGGGTTGAGACACCTTCGTTGACCTTGGAGAGCCAGTCCCAGACTAGCTTCGATGTTTCCAGAGCACTCACACGGCCATACTGTCCTTTGGTCAGATGAACACAGATGATGTTCTTGGTAGTAGAATCCAGTTGAACGAACTTCTTGACATCAGCAGGGGTGAGACCTTCACCAGTCTTGGGAACACCATTCTTGACGACATACCGGAGGTCGACATCAATGGCTTCAAGATGCATACGCATCTTATTCTTCCAGTAGGGATATTCAGTTCCATCGAAGATGAGGCACGCAGCGGAGACTTTGACTATCCCTGCAGTCGACATAGTTAAAACTCTAGGTGGTTAAACCGAATCACACAGAACAAGGGAGTACCTTGCTCTGATACCAATTGAAAGTGCTAGTAATCGACTAGAGGGGGGGTGAATAGGCGATTTTTATGGAAGTCTTCAAAACATGGAAGTTTTGAAGACAAACGATAGAAATGAACCTATAAACATGAAGCGGAAGGTAGACTACACTAGGCAAGCCATAGTCAAGTATTCAATGAAGTGAAAGCATGAAGACTAATAGCAGCTAGGCAGTACGGATCAGGATGGAAGATAGTATGAAGCCAATCAGAACAAATAGTCACATAGTGAAGACAAATAGATAATGCAAACAGGCAATGACTTCACAAAGACCAACTGTAAATAAAGAGATGGGAAGGATAGAACCAGTTGCTTAGTGAAGAAGACAATGATTTGCTGGACCAGTTCTAGTTGCTGTGACAACAGTACGTCTGGTTAGTGAGGCTGAGATTTAACTCAGAAGACCATGTCTTCACCTTATTCCCGTTGAGCTAAGGACACACAGTCCTCGCCCAATCACTCAGATAAGTCTTCAAGGTATACTTCCAAACCTTCACAGACTTCGTTCACCGGGGATCCACAATGACTCTTGGATGCTTAGAACGAGACGCCTAACCGGCTGGAGGATTCACAGTCCTCAAGTGTAACAAGTCTTCAGATCACATAGACAGGAAGACTTCAGTGATGCCTAACACTCTTTGGCTCTAGGTGTTTAGGGCTTTGTCCTCGCAAGGATTTCTCTCTCAAAGGCTTCGGAGGTGGGTTGCTCTCAAACGACAAAAGCCATGCATTAACTCTGAGCAGCCACCAATTTATGGTGTAGGGGGTGGGCTATTTATAGCCACTAGGCAACCCGACCTGATTTGTCCGAAATGACCCTGGGTCACTAAGGAACTGACACGTGTTCCAACGGTCAGATAAGAAACACACGTGGCAGCTTGACTTGGGCTACAAGTAAAGCCGACTTATCCAGCTCTGGATAAGATTTGCTCTCATTGTCTTCGCTCGAAGACTTAGGATTTTGGTTAAGCATCACTTCAGTCACTCTGACTTTGTTCACTTGGACCCCACTTAATAGTATGGTGGTTCCTATGACTCAACAAAGAAGAAAAGGAACAAGGAAACAACTAAGTCTTTGTGCTCCATAGTCTTCACGTGATGTCTTCTCTTGTCATAGTCTTCAATGTGAATATCTTCACATACCACCTTTGTCTTCAATGTCTTCATACATTTTTAGGGGTCATCTCCGGTAGGTAAACCGAATCAATGAGGGACTACTACCTGTGTTATCCTGCAATTCTCACAAACACATTAGTCCCTCAACCAGGTTTGTCGTCAATACTCCAAAACCAACTAGGGGTGGCACTAGATGCACTTACAACCTTATCTTCTTCCCTAAGGTTGATATGTCTGTCGAAGCCATCTACCCTGAGCTTGCCAAGGAGCCACTTTATCTTCATAACGTTGATCGCCAAAGCTTCACGCAACCAATTGAAGGAGTTCTTGCTGCTACGCGTGTTTATCCTCTGGCCGGCAATACACGTGCACCTCGTCATGAACCTACTGAAGCCACTGAAAGCACCATTGCTCAAAGGCCTCAGAAGCGATCTCGTGTGCTCAATGACCGAGGGCTTCTCGTGGCCTTGCATCAGAAACAAGATAGGCACCACGACTGGCTAAAGCGTCAGATGCAGAGCATCTTGGTGGACGTCAATCCCATCAGAAACTTGGCCACCAAGAACTCACTTGTTGCTCATGAAGCCTGCAGGAGGTCCTAGAAGAGTCTCACACTTCTCTGCTCTGAAAATGATCTTCACGAAGATGGCTTCACTGAGGGTTTCAAATTTGACTCCACTCCTCCTCGCAATGCAAGCTGGCGTCGAACTCCAACTATTGAAGATTCTGAGTATTCATCTTCGGCTGCAACTGTTGTTGCAAGAGTTGTCGAAGAAGAAGACGATGCCACTTCACCATCCCAGGCTTCACTGCATCTTGACACTTCACCAAGCCCGTCTGCACCACCGAACTCCAACGTCGACCCTGCACCTTCATCTACTCCTGATGGGAACGAGTAGATGCTCTATATCTTCAAACCTTTTTGGTCTTTACTGACAAAAGGGGATAAGCATATGAGTTGATAGTCTTCAAGAAGGTCCATATGGGGTGGTTGCTATTTTTTGCTAAGAGATTACAACTCTCGTTTTTGATACATTTGGTTCTTTGGGTTGTAACACTTAAAACTTGATGGTCATCTGCCACCTTGTGATGCGATGATAAATTCCGCATGAAGCCATTCCGCAGACGTCCATTTCTCATTATGCATGTCATTATCTTCGTTATATCTTTATGTGATAATGAATTGTCTTCATCAGTTGAAGAGGATCTCCAAAATTAAAACATGCCATGTGCATTTGCATTCAAGAGCAAACTACTTATATGCACATCTTTAGGGGGGCCTTTTGCCACTTATGAAGACAATACCTTTACCCCTACAATTTCACATACTTTTATCCCTGTTGAAAACTCCAACCAGTTTGTCATCAATCACCAAAACGGGGGAGATTGTAAGTGCATCTAGTGCCACCCCTAGTTGGTTTTGGAGTATTGACGACAAACTTGGTTGAGGGACTGATGTGTTTGTGAGAATTGCAGGATAACACAGGTAGTAGTCCCTCATTAATTCAGTTTACCTACCTGAGATGACCCCTAAAAATGTGTGAAGACATTGAAGACAATGCTGGTCTGTGAAGAGATTCACATTGAAGACTATGACATGAGAAGACATCGCATGAACCACCGCACTGTTAAGTGGGGTCCAAGTGAACAAAGTCAGAGTGATTGAAGTGATGCTCAACCAAATCCCATGTCTTCGAGCGAAGACAATGAGATCAAATCTTATCCAGAGCTGGATAAGTCAGCTTTACTTGTAGCCCAAGTCAAGCTGTCGCCTGTGTTTGAAATCTGATCGTTGTACACATGTCAGTTCCTTAGTGACCCAGGGTCATTTTGGACAAATCAGGTCAGGTTCCCTCCAGGCTATAAATAGCCCACCCTCTACACCATAAATTGGTGGATGCTCAGAGTTAGTGCACGACTTTTGTCGTTTTGAGAGCAACCCACCTCCAAAGCCTTTGAGAGAGAAACCCTTGCGAGGACAAAGCCCTAAACACCCAGAGCCAAAGAGTGTTAGGCATCACTGAAGTCTTTCTGTCTGCGTGATCTGAAGACTTGTTACACTTGAGGACTGTGAATCCTCTAGCCGGTTAGGCGTCGCGTTCTGAGCATCCAAGAGTCATTGTGGATCGCGGGTGAACGAAGTCTGTGAAGGTTTGGAAGTCTACCTTGAAGACTTACCAGAGTGATTGGGCGAGGACTGTGTGTCCTTAGATCAAGGGGAATAAGGTGAAGACGCGGTCTTCTGAGTTGAATCTTAGCCTCCCTAACCAGACGTACAATTGTCACATCAGCTGGAACTAGTCCAACAAATCCTTGTCCTCACCGAGCAACTGGTTCTATCCTTTACCTCTCTTTACTTACAGTTTATCTTCGTGAAGTCATTACCTGCTTGCATGATCTGATTGACTTCATTGTGTGAAGACTGTTGTTGTTTGGCTTCACACTATCTTCCATCCTGATCCATACAACCTAGTTGTTGATAGTCTTCGTGCTTTCACTTCATTGCTTACTTGACTATGGCTTGTCTAGTGTAGTCTACCTTCCGCTGCATATCAATAGGTTCATTTCTACTATTTGTCTTCAAAGCCCCCGTGTTTTGAAAACTTTCATAAAAATCGCCTATTCACCCCCCTTCTAGTCGATAACTAGCACTTTCAGGTTTTTATTAGAAATAAGAGCAAAAGGACATAATCAGTATATTGGGGAGCCCAAATGCATACAAAACCAACATTCTTTTATCTTTCACATGTTTACACAAAACAAAACAAAAGCACTTGCTGATTAGTTCACCAAATCTGAAATATATAATAAATCCAACAAGCCGCCCAACCCCAAAATCCATGTGATTTGATTCCAATGCGAACGCGAAATATTCCCCCTTGATGTCCACTACACAACTTTCTTCTTGTAGACTCGTGTTGGGCCTCCAAGCGCAGAGTTTTGTAGGATAGTAGCAATTCTCCCTCAAGTGGATAACCTAAGGTTTATCAATCCGTCGGAGGCGTAGGATGAATATGGTCTCTCTCAAGCAACCCTGCAACCAAATAGCAAAGAGTCTCTTGTGTCCCCAACACACCCAATACAATGGTAAATTGTATTGGTGCAGTAGTTCGGCGAAGAGATGGTGATACAAGAGCAATATGGATGGTAGATATAGGTTTTTGTAATATGAAAATATAAAAACAGCAAGGTAACTAGTAACAAAACTAAGCAAAAACAGTATTGCAATGCTTCGAAACAAGGCCTAGGGTTCATACTTTCACTAGTGCAAGTTCTCTCAAGAATGATAACATAATTAGATCATATAACAATCCCTCAACGTGCAACAAAGAGTCACTCCAAAGTCACTACTAGCGGAGAACAAACGAAGAGATTATTGTAGGGCATGAAACCACCTCAAAGTTTTTCTTTCTGATCGATCTATTGGGATATTCCTATAAGTGTCACAAACAACCCTAGAATTCATACTAAAATAACACCTTAAGACACACATCAACCAAAACCCTAATGTCACCTAGATACTCCAATGTCACCACAAGTATCCGCGGGTTTCATTATACGATATGCATCACACAATCTCAGATTCATCTATTCAAACCAACACAAAGAATTTCAAAGAGTTCCCCAAAGTTTCTACCAGAGAGTCAAGACAAAAACGTGTGCCAACCCCTATGCATAAGTTCAAGAGGTCACAGAACCCGCAAGTTGATCACCAAAACATACATCAAGTAGATCACGTGAGTATCCCATTGTCACCATAGATAAGCACATGCAAGACATACATCAACTGTTCTCAAATCCTTAAAGACTCAATCCGATAAGATAACTTCAAAGGGAAAACTCAATCCATTACAAGAAGGTAGATGGGGAGAAGCATCATAAGATCCAACTATAATAGCAAAGCTCGTGGTACATCAAGATCGTGCCAAATCAAGAACACGAGAGAGAGAGAGAGAGAGATCAAACACATAGCTACTAGTACATACCCTCAGCCCCGAGGGTGAACTACTCCCTGCTCGTCATGGAGAGCATCGGGATGATGAAGATGGCCACCGGTGATGATTTCCCCCTTCGGCAGGGTACTGGAACAGGGTCTCGATTGGTTTTTGGTGGCTACAGAGGCTAGCGGCGGCAGAACTCCCGATCTAGGTTTCTTTTCGGGGGTTTCTGTATTTATAGGAAATTTTGGCATCGGTTTCACGTTAGGGGGTCCATGAGGAGCCCACAAGGACGGAGGGTGCGCCCTCCACCCTTGTGGAGGCCTTGTGGCTCTTCTGGCCCACCTCTTTTGCTTTGGGGGCTTCTTCTGGTCCATAAAAAATCACCGTAAATTTACAACTCATTTGGACTCCGTTTGATATTCCTTTTCCGTGGAACTCAAAAACAAGGAAAAAACAGAAACTGGCACCGGGCTCTAGGTTAATAGGTTAGTCCCAAGAATCATATAAAATAGCATATAAATGCATATAAAACATCCAAGATGGATAATACAATAGCATGGAACAATCAAAAATTATAGATACGTTGGAGACGTATCAAGCATCCCCAAGCTTAATTCCTGCTCGTCCTTGAGTAGGTAAATGACAAAAACAGAATTTTTGATGTGGATGCTATCAAGTGCACAAGTTTGATCAATGATAGTTTCAATCACTTTTTCTAGAATCATTATATATCATAACAACAGTTCATATCATAAAGCTTCTCATGATCAAGTAGCAAACTATTCACATGTTAAAGCATAGATCATAAACTTTCTTGAAAACTAACAAACTATGTTCTCAGTAATCAAACAATTGCAATTCATCTTATTTTCAGGAAAGGTCTATGTAAGAGCTTTGATTTAGCAAATCCCACATACTCAACTATCATATAGTTTTCTGATACGTCTCCAACGTATCTATAATTTATGAAGTATTCATGCTATTATATTATCAACCTTGGATGTTTTATATGCATCTATATGCTATTTTATATGATTTTTGGGACTAACCTATTAACCTAGAGCCCAGTGCCCGTTTATGTTTTTTCCTTGTTTTTTAACTATTGCAGAAGAGGAAAATTCAAACGGAGTCCAATTGACCTGAAACTTTACGGAGATCATTTTTGGACCAGAAGAAGCCCACGGAGTACCGGAGGTGGGCCAGAAGTGTCCCGAGGCCACCACGAGGGTGGGGGGCGCGCTCTACCCCCTAGGCGCGCCCCCTGCCTCGTGGCCGCCTCGGGAAGCCCCCAGACTTGTCCCCAACTCCAACACCTCTTATATAATCCAAAACTTCCAGAAAGAAACCTAGATCGGGAGTTCCGCCGCCAGAAGCCTTCATAGCCACCGATAACCAATCTAGGCCCTCTCTGGCACCCTGCCGGAGGGGGCCATCATCACCAGAGGGAATGGAGGAGGATCTCGGAGGGGCCATTATCGTCATGAAAGCCAAGGACCAGAGGGAGAACCTCTCCCCATCCAGGGGGGAGGCCATGGAGGAGGAAGCACAAGGGGGATAACCTCTCCTCTCTCTTGGTGGCACCAGAGTGCCATTGAGAGGGGAATCATCGCCGTGGTGATCGTCTTCATCAACATCACCATCCTCATCTCTTTTATGCGGTCCACTCTCCCGCACCCATCTGTAATCCCTACTTGAACATGGTGCTTTATGTCACATATTATGATCCAATGATGTGTTGCCATCCTATGATGTTTTGAGTAGATATCTTTTGTCTTTGGGTTGATTGATGATCTAGATTGGTACGAGTTGTATGTTTTATCTTGGTGCTGTCCTATAGTGCCCTCCATGTCACGCAAGCATGAGGGATTCCCGTTGTAGGGTGTTCCAATACGTTCATGATTCCCTTATAGTGGGTTGGTGAGTGACTTGAACACAAACCCGAGTAAGGGGATTGTTGCGTATGGGATAAAGGGGACTTGATGCTTTAATGCTATGGTTGGGTTTTACCTTAATGATCTTTAGTAGTTGCGGATGCTTGCTAGAGTTCCAATCATAAGTGCATATGATCCATGTAGAGAAACTATGTTAGCTTATGCCTCTCCCTCCTATGAAATTGCAATGACGACTATCAGTCTTGTTAACAATTGCCTAGGACAATTCCGCACACCGATCCACCATTATTCCACACTCGCTATTTATAATATTTACTAGTATATTCTAAATTTATGATAACAGCACCTACTTTTGTATTTTATCTCTCCGATATCATACAAAGTTATCCACTTCATACCCACAACGTAGTTTTATTTCTCGTTTCTAGTTGGAAGCAAACGTTCGGTGTACGTAGAGTCGTATCAGTGGCAGATAGGGATTGAGAGAATATTGATCTTATCTTTAGCTCCTCGTGGGTTCGACACTCCATACTTATCACTTCCACCTTTGGAAATTGCTACGATGATTCCCTGCACTTGGGGATTATCAAGCTCTTTTCTGGCGCCATTGCTGGGGAGTAATAGCGTGGGGTTCATATTCTCGTGTGTGCTTGTTTGCTTTTTTCACTAAGTAGATTTTGTTTTTTCCTTTTTTGTTTCTGTTTAGTTGTGGGTGAAACATACAATTTTTTAAAGAATATATATATATATATAATTTACTTGCCTGTCATACCTAAAAAGTTTTTCAAAAAGAGAAGTGATTGGAAAGTTATGCATTGAAGAAGTGAGGGTCGACCTTGAGCACTCGTGTTCATGCTCATGGAAACAATGTATAAATTTTCATGGAAGTTTCTCTGTAAATAATTATCCCCTTATATATATCCATTGTATTATAAAAATAATGTGCCAAGCTTTGGTTTTAGGATGATTAGATTACTTGTTTACTATGTGCAGAACAAAAACAGAAACTTCGGCCGTAGCGCGTGATTTTACATTTTTTTACTGGAAAGTCAAATGGGTCTGAAACTTTTTGCACATTACTTCTGTATAAATTGTTCAAATTTCCAAATTTATTTCATAATTTGTGGAGTTACATAAGTTTACTAAACCTCCATATTACTACAGACTGTCCTGTTTTAGACAGATTCTGTTTTCTATGTGTTGTTTGCTTATTTTGATGAATCTATGAGTAGTATCGGAGGGTATGGACCATTGATGAGTTGGAATACAGTAGATATTACACCAATTTATATTTAGAATGAGTTCACAATAGTACCTAAAGGTAGTGATTTGCTTCATTATACTAACGGATCTCACAAATTTTTTGTTAAAGTTTTGTGTGGATGAAGTGTTCGAAGAACGAGGATTTACTGAGAAGAATAAAGAGAGGCAAGAGCTCAAGCTTGGGATGCCCAAGGCACCCCAAGTAAATTTTCTAAGGATACTCAAGCATCTAAGCTTGGGGATGCCCCGGTTGGCATCCCATCTTTCTTCTTCAACAAATTACCGGTACACCTCGGTTTTTGTCTTGTTCACATGATTTGTGTCCTTTGTGTTTTTTATTTAAATAAACATGCTAGTATGAGATTTCACTTCATAAATTTATAGAATACTTCATGTGCTTCACTTATATCTTCTAAGTATGATCTTATAGAATTGCTCTTTGTGCTTCACTTAAATCTTTTGAGTATGGTTTTATAGAATGCTTCATATGCTTCACTTATAATTTTTGAGCTTGGGTATTGGTTAGTCTATGTTAATTGTAGAGTACTCCATGAAATTCACTTATATCCTTTGGGGTATGAGTAATACTATCATATAAAGCGGGTTTGGAAGAGTGTCAACTTTAGGAACTAGTGATCCCGCTATTCCGAATGAGAAGAATTTTTCTTATGTGGAGAGTAGAAAAATTTCTATGCTTGTAGATCATGAAAAGAATACTTTATGTGATGGTTATGTTGTTTAATTCATTCATGATGCTACTGAAAATTATTATGAGGGAGGAATATATGCTTGTAGGAGTTGCAATAATATCAAGTTTCCTCTCTATGTGCTTAAAGTTTTGAAGTTATACTTGTTTTGCCTCCCTATGCTAGTTGATTCTTGTTCCTCTAAATTATGTGCTCACAAAATCCCTAGGAATATGAAGTGGGTTAGATTTAAATATGCTAGTCATATTCTTCATGATTCTCTCTTTATGTTTCAATTCTTATCTTTTATGAGCATCATTAAAATAAGCATGCCTAGCTAAAAGGCATTAAAGAAAAGCGCTTGTCGGGAGACAACCCAATATTTACCATTATTGTTTTTGTGTTTTCTCATGATTAAGATACTGTATTAATCATGTTTTATAGCTTTTGTTTCAATAAAGTTCCAAGTAAGACCTTTGGGAAGACTTGGGTGAAAGTTAATGTGATCTTGCTATAAAAAACAGAAACTTTGCGCTCACGAGATTAGCTGCCATTTTTTACAGAAGAGTTCTTTGGTTATTATTCTTTTTGCACAAGATTAATAGACAAATTCCTCACGTCCACCAATTTATTTCATAATTTGTTTAGTAGCAGAAGTATGTTTAGTGTTCAGATCATTACAGACTGTTCTGTTTCTGATAGATTCTGTTTTCATTGCATAGTCTGCTTGTTTTCTAGTTTCTATGACTTATATTTATCAATATGAATTGTAGAAATGATATGGTACAGTAGGCATTGTGTGAGAACAATTATGAACCTTGTCTTTGACAGTACCAAAGTGAATGGTTTACTCTTTATCATACTCACCTATCTCACGAAGTTCCATTAAGTTTTGTGTGATTGAAGTTTTCAAGTTTTGGGTGAGATATCGATATGAGGAGAATAAGGAGTGGAAAGAACCTAAACTTGGTGATGCCCAAGGCACCCCAAGGTAATATTAAAGGAAGACTCAAGCGCCTAAGCTTGGGGATGCCCCAAAAGGCATCCCCTCTTTCGTCTTCAAAACTATCGGTATACCTTACTCGGAGCTATATTTTTATTCGTCACATGATATGTGTCTTGCTTGGAGCCTATTTTCAATTTTACTTGATGTTTGAATAAAATCATTAGATCTGAAATATTAAATGAAAAAGAATCCTCCCATGGCTAGTTAATTATTTGACTACTCAGTGTTCTTCACTTATATCTTTTTGGAGTAGTTTGTCATTTACTCACGTGCTTCACATGTATCCTAAGAGTAAATGGTTGAATGAATTGAATATCATAAATATGAATTTATATATGTTTCATATGCTTATACAATGGGGAGTAATGACTTAACATAGAATAAGTATAGGTAGTAAACTTATTGAAAGTTAGCAAACATAGAATTGGTCACTTGAACAATTCATGAAATAATATTGAAGGAAGAGAGATTTCACATATAAATATACTATCTTGGACATCTTTTGTAATTCTGAGCACTCATTAAAATATGACATTCTAAAAGGTTGATGTCGGACAAGGAAGACAACGTAATGGGTTATGTTTTGTTATATGTGAAATAAAGTATATTGTCTTGGATCATCCAACATGTTGAGCTTGCTTTTGCCCCTCATGCTAGACAAATTCTTTGCACCAAGTAGAGCTACTACTTGTGCTTCCAAACATTCCTTAAACTAGTTTTGCCATGATATTCCACCATACCTACCTATGGATTGAGTAAGATCCTTCAAGTAAGTTGTCATCGGTGCATGCAATAAAAATTGCCCTCTAAATATGTATGATCTATTAATGTGGAGAAAATAAGCTTTATACAATCTTGTGATGTGGAAGAAATAAAAGCGACGGACTGCATAATAAAGGTCCATATCACAAGTGTCAATATAAAGTGACGTCCTTTTGCATTAAGATTTTGTGCATCCAACCATAAAAGCGCATGATAACCTCTGCTTCCCTCTGCGAAGGGCCTATCTTTTACTTTTATCTTCTACCTTATGCAAGAGTCATGGTGATCTTCACCTTTCCTTTTTACATTTTATCCTTTAGCAAGCACATTTTGTTGGAAAGATCCTGATATATATATCCAATTGGATGTAAGTTATCATGAACTATTATTGTTGACATTACCCTTGAGGTAAAAGGTTGGGAGGCGAATCTATAAGCCCGTATCTTTCTCTGTGTCCGATTAAAACTTTAAACCCATAAATATCACGTGAGTGTTAGCAATTGTGAAAGACTAAATTATAGTTGAGTATGTGGAGTTTGCTAAATCAAATCTCTGACATAGACCCTTCCTGAAAATAAGATGAATTGCAATTGTTTGATGACTGAGAATATAGTTTATGATCTATACTTTAACATGTGAATAGCTTGTTACTTGATCATGAAAAGTTTTATGAAAATGAGCTACTGTTATGATATATAATGATGCTAGAAAAGGTGATTGGAACTATCATTGATGAAGCTTATGCAATTGCTAGCATTCACACTTCATAAATTATTTCTTTTATCATTTACCTACTCGAGGACGAGCAGGAATTAAGCTTGGGGATGCTGATACGTCTCCAACATATCTATAATTTATGAAGTATTCATGCTATTATATTATAAACCTTGGATGTTTTATATGCATCTATATGCTTGATACATCTCCGTCGTATCTACTTTTCCAAACACTTTTGCCCTTGTTTTGGACTCTAACTTGTATGATTTGAATGGAACTAACCCAGACTGACGTTGTTTTCAGCAGAATTGCCATGGTGTTGTTTTATGTGCAGAAAACAAATATTCTTGGAATGACCTGAAAATCCACGGAACATCTTAGCAAAAACAATAAAAAATCCTCGCCAAAGATGAAGACCAGGGGGCCCACACCCTTCTCACAAGGGTGGGGGCGCCCCCCTAGGGCGCGCCCCCTACCTCGTGGGCCCCCCGGAAACCCTCCGACGCCAACTCCAACTCTATATATTTTCTTTCGGAGAGAAAAAATTGGAGAGAAGAAATCATCGCGTTTTACGATACGGAGCCGCCGCCAAGCCCTAAAACCTCTCGGGAGGGCTGATCTGGAGTCCGTTCGGGGCTCCGGAGAGGGGCATTCATCGCCGTCGTCATCATCAACCATCCTCCATCACCAATTTCATGATGCTCACCGCCGTGCATGAGTAATTCCATCGTAGGCTTGCTGGACGGTGATGGATTGGATGAGATTTATCATGTAATCGAGTTAGTTTTGTTAGGGTTTGATCCCTAGTATCCATTATGTTCTGAGATTGATGTTGCTATGACTTTTCTATGCTTAATGCTTGTCACTAGGGCCCGAGTGCCATGATTTCAGATCTGAACCTATTATGTTTTCATGAATATATGTGAGTTCTTGATCCTATCTTGCAAGTCTATAGTCACCTACTATGTGTTATGATCTGGCAACCCCGTAGTGACAATAATCGGGACCACTCCCGGTGATGACCATAGTTTGAGGAGTTCATGTATTCACTATGTGCTAATGCTTTGTTCCGGTTCTCTATTAAAAGGAGGCCTTAATATCCCTTAGTTTCCAATAGGACCCCGCTGCCATGGGAGGGTAGGACAAAAGATGTCATGCAAGTTCTTTTCCATAAGCACGTATGACTATATACAGAATACATGCCTACATTACATTGATGAATTGGAGCTAGTTCTGTGTCACCCTATGTTATGAATGTCACGTGATGAACCGCATCCGGCATAATTATCCATCACTGATCCGGTGCCTACGAGTTTTCCATTTACTGGTTCTCGTTTATTTACTTTTCCGCCGCTACTGTTAAAATCACTACAAAATACCAAAAACATTACTTTTTCTGTCTTTACTTTTGTTCCTGCTACCACCACTATCATATTACTTTGCTACTAAACACTTTGCTGCAAATACTAAGTTTCCAGGTGTGGTTGAATTGACAACTCAGCGGCTAATACTTGAGAATATTCTTTGGCTCCCCTTGTGTCGAATCAATAAATTTGGGTTGAATACTCTACCCTCGAAAGCTGTTGCGATCCCCTATACTTGTGGGTTATCAAGACTAATTTCTGGCACCGTTGCCGGGGAGCATAGCTCTATTCTTTGAGTCACTTGGGGTTTATATCTGCTTATCACTGTGAAGAACTTGAGAGATCGAAAAACCAAGATCTATCCCTCAACTACGAGGGGAGGTAAGGAACTGCCATCTAGCTCTGCACTTGATTCACCTTCTGTTATGAGTAAGTTAGCGACACCTACACCTGCTTCTGCTATCCGTTCTGATATGTCGCATGTTATTGATGATGCCACTTCTGCTATGCATGATACTTATGATGAAACTGCTTCTATGCCTGATACTACTGTGTCGCTTGGTGAATTTCTTGATGAACAAATTGCTAGGTCTAGAGAAAAAGAAATTATTGAATCTGAATACGATGATGATAGTGATGATGAAAATATGCCTGTTATCCCTGAGGGCTATCTTTTTGATATGGAATCTTCTACCGCTATTTTACCTTGCAAAGATAGATATGAGCTTAAGAGTTTATTAATTAAATGGAACAAAGAATCACATAGAGATAAAATGAGACCTGACCCCGCTTTTGCTACTTCACCTATATGTGTTCCTGATAAGGACTATGAATTATCTGTTGATCCTGATATAATTACTTTGGTTGAATCTGATCCGTTTTATGGCTATGAATCTAAAACTATTGTGGCACATCTTACTAAGTTAAATGATATAGCTGCCCTGTTCACTAATGATGAGAGATCGCGTTACTTTTATATACTCAAAATATTTTCGTTCTCATTAAAGGGTGATGCTAAGATATGGTTTAATTCTCTTGATCCTGGTTGTGTGCGTAGTCCCCAGGATATGATTTATTACTTCTCTGCTAAATATTTCCCTGCTCATAAGAAACAAGTTGCCTTGAGGGAAATATACAACTTCGTGCAAATTAAAGAAGAGAGTCCCCCACAAGCTTGGGGGAGGCTTCTCAAGTTACTTAATGCTTTACCTGATCATCCTCTTAAGAAACCTGAAATACTTGATATCTTTTATAATGGACTAACCGATGCTTCTAGAGATTACCTAGATAGTTGTGCTGGTTCTCTTTTCAGGGAAAGAACTCCGGATGGAGCTGAAATTCTATTGAATAATATGTTGACAAATGAAAATAATTGGGCACCTCCTGAGCCAGCTCCTGAGCCAACTCCTACTCCAATTTCTGAGCCTATTCCCAAACCAACTCCGAAGAAGAGAGGTGTTTTATTCCTCAGTCCCAAAGATATGAAAGAGGAAAAGAAATCTATGAAAGAAAAAGGTATTAAAGCTGAAGACGTTAAGAATTTACCTCCTATTGAAGAAATACATGGTCTTAATATACCGCCTGTTGAAGAAACATATGATCTTAATTCTTTATTTACTGAAGAACCTCCTGATCCTGATATCCCGACACAGGTAGTAAAGGTAAATTCTCTCTATAGATATGATAAAGCTGAAGTCCCTCCTACTAAAATTTCTAGTCAGTGCTTGGATGAGTTTGATAACTATATGTTTAAGCAAGACAACTTCAATGCTTATTTTGGTAGACAATTAAAAGAAAATGCTTATATGATTAGACGCTTGGGTGATTATATGGCTGACATTAAAGGTGAACTTAAATTTTTAGCAAACATGCTTGTATGGTTACCACTCAAGTAGAACAAGTACTTAAGGCTCAAAAAGAAGTGCTTGATGAAATGAATAGTAAGAAAAATGATTATGCTGTTAGAGTGGCTACTAGAACTGGTAGAATGACTCAGGAACCTTTATATCCTGAAGGCCACCCTAAGAGAATCGAGCAAGATTCTCAGAGAAATAATATTGCTGTTCCTAGTTCTTCTAAAAAGAAGAAGAAGAAAAATGATAGAACTGTGCAAACTTCTAGTGAACCTATTGCTAAACCACCTGATAATCCAAATGATATATCTATGTATGATGCTGAAACACAATCTGGTAATGAACATGAACCTAGTAAAAATATTAATGATGATGTTCATGATGATGCTCAACCTAGTAATGATAATGATGTAGAAATTGAACCTGCTGTTGATCTTGATAACCCACAATCAAAGAATCAATGTTTTGATAAAAGAGACTTTGTTGCTAGGAAACATGGTAAAGAAAGGGAACCTTGGGTTCAGAAACCCATGCCTTTTCCTCCGAAACCATCCAAGAAAAAGGATGACGAGGATTTTGAGCGATTTGCTGAAATGATTAGGCCTATCTTTTTGCGTATGCGATTAACTGATGTGCTCAAAACAAATCCTTATTCTAAATATATGAATGATATCATTACTAATAAAAGAAAGATACCGGAAGCTGAGGTTTCCACCATGCTTGCTAATTATACTTTTAAGGGTGGAATACCAAAGAAACTTGGAGACCCCGGAGTACCTACTATACCTTGCTCCATTAAAAGAAATTATATTAAAACTGCTTTATGTGATCTTGGAGCCGGTGTTAGTGTTAAGCCTCTCTCTTTATATCGTAGACTTGACTTGAATAAGCTGACACCTACCGAAATATCTTTGCAAATGGCTGATAAATCAACTGCTATACCTGTCGATATTTGTGAGGATGTGCCTGTTGTGGTTGCAAACATTACTATTTTAACGGACTTTGTTATTCTTCATATTCCCGAGGATGATAGTATGCCTATTATTCTTGGAAGACCTTTTCTTAATACTGCAGGGGCTATTATTGATTGCAACAAAGGCAATATCACTTTTCATGTTAATGGTAATGAGCATACGGTACACTTTCCGAGGAAACAACCTCAAGTTCATAGTATCAACTCTATTGGAAAAATTCCATCGATTATATTTGGAGGTTATGAATTTCCTCTTCCTACTGTCAAGAAGAAATATGATATTCTTATTATTGGGATGTGCATATCCCCGTTGAGGTAACTTAGTGCTATTCGAAATTTCTCCGGTTTCATGATTATCGAAATGAGTTTGTTAACAAGACTTGATCAACCTTGTTAGTGGATTCTTTTTGATGAGCATGAGATGGATGAAACTAGAAGCACAAACTTCTGTACTCTCTCTATATTTTCTGTTAATTAGTAGAAATAAAGTAAAAATAGTATTTTTCTGTCTGTTTCCTGACTTATCCGTGCAATATAAAAGTACCCCAGAAATAAAAGTCCTCAGAATGCCATGCCAATTTAATATGATTTTTTCGGGAATATTTGAGGATTTACTGTGCAAAAATTACCGCGGGAGGAGCTGCCACCTGACCACGAGGGTGGTGGGCGCCCCCCCCTATAGGGCGCGCCCCCCTGCCTCGTGGGCCCACGATGGCCCTCCTCCACTTATCCCAGCACCCATCTTCTTCCTCTATCTCACACAAACCCGAAAAACCAACTCAAGCACGAGTTCCAGCCACTTTTGCTGTGATTTTCGATCTCCTTGCTCAAAGCACCTCTCGCAAAACTTCTTGGGGAGATTGTTCGTTGGTATGTGACTCCTCCATTGGTCCAATTAGTTTTTGTTCTAGTGCTTTATTCTTTGCAAACTTGTGCTGCATAGGTGACCATGTTCTTGATCTTGCATGTCAAATTTATATGGTTCTATGTAGTTCTAATGCTTGATATAGGCTCTAGGCACTTGTAGGAGTAGTTGCTATCAGTTTTATTAAAGTTGGTTCACTTTTATTTGAAGTTACTAAAAATTTCAGATTATTTCAGAAAAATAATGAGGAGATTTTTGAGGGGCTCATCGAGCCAAAGCTCGAAGGAAAAGGCACCAAAGCCTAAGTATAATTTGCCGCGCACCGTGGAGATTCGGGCGTGTGAATGGCCTTCTGAAGATTTCTTGAGAGCAGCCGGTATCTATGAAGATTTCCATGAATTGGCTCATAATGCAGGCCTCACCGCTTTCCTCCACAACCAATGCGATCAGTATCTCTTACTCACAAATACCTTTGTACAAAACTTTCATTTTCATTCTAGGAACTCACCACCTGCGCTGGAGTTTCATTTATATGATGAGCATAAGGAGATGTCACTTTATGATTTCTGTCAGATTTGTTTAATCCCTTTTGAGGGCAAGACAGAAGAACCACATCATGATGATGTGGCTGGGTTTATTGATACTATCACTGTAGGAGAAACTAGAAAGGTTTCCGATGCACAAATCACTAGCATAAATTTTCCTGTTTTACGTTACTTTGCATTATTTGCTAGTCGTTGTTTAATTGGACGCGGAAATAGTGGAAACCTTAGTATCCCTGATATAATTATTCTGCACCATGGTTTATACAGTGATAAAACTTTTAGTATGGGCGGTATTATCGCTAGACGGTTAAGTATGAACCGTACTAAGGGTCCCATCTTTGGAGGCGTCTATGCCACACGCCTAGCTGCACATTTTAACATACCTATTAGGCATGCTGAGAAGGAAGAAAAGGTGCTGCCCTGTGTTTATCTAGATCATAAAAGTATGGTGGCACATTTTAACAAACATCATCCTGAGACTATTACCCTGCCTGCTCCTTCTCTGTTTAATTTTGTAGGACCCTACCTCGTTACGTGGGCTGCCGTCCAAGCTTACAAGAATCCTGCACCAGCCCCGGAACAGGAACCACAAGATGAGCCTCCACGACAATCTGTTTATTCTTGGGATCCAGAGATGACTGTCAGCCAGTGGCAGTCAGAGTCTTCTTCTTCATCACAGTATGATCCCAACTATTCTTCCTCATCATAGTACGACCCCAACAACTATTATTATGGATATCCGCCAGGCCAGCCGTGGCCATAGACCAACTTAGGCCAAAAGCCTAAGCTTGGGGGAGTACGTATTTCTCACCGACATTACATTTATGCTCACACACACTCATTGCTAGATGTCGGTGCTCATACTTTTTCACTGTAATATCCATGCTAGTTTATTTTCTTTTTCCTGCTTTCTTCTTGTGTGTTTGCTAAACCTTAAGAAAAAACGAAAAAAATTAGTAGTAGTTTATTTTTCTGCTGTAGTAGTAGTAGTAATTAAAAAGAAAACCCAAAAATATTTCCCGTTCTTCTTTTGCTTGTTGGGATCTTTCCTGTTTAATAGTTTTATATCTTTTCTTTTAGCTGGGGGTCAGTAGGAGAAGACCATAATTAAATTGTTGAAGTGGCTCTTATATGCATTATTGTTGATTTAACCAAGAGCCCGTATTGCCTTGTCTTCTCCTGTTTATTGAATGCTCGCAGATTCCAGCTTAGTCCAATGCACGTACACTCTTATTATTATTCAAACCGTCCGGTCATGCAAGTGAAAGGCAATTATGATGATATATGATGGACTGACTGAGATGATAAAAGCTGGTATGAACTCGACCTCTTTTGTTTTTGTAAATATGATGAGTCCCTCGTTCTTGATTTAGCTTATTATGAATAAACATGTTTGCGATGACAATTAGAGATCATAGTTGCTTGTGCCATGCTTGATTAGCTATGAGTTATAATGGTTTACCTTGTGTGCCAACATGCTATTGAGATGATTATGATGTGGTATGATGGGGTGGTATCCTCCTTTGAATGATTTACGTGACTTGACTTGGCACATGTTCACGCATTTAGTTGAAACAAATCAACATAGCCTTCACGATATTTATGTTCATGGTGGATTATATCCTACTCATGCTTGCATCCAATGTTTATTAATTTTAATGCATGTACATGGCTGTTGTCACTCTCTAGTTGGTCGCTTCCTAGTCTTTTGCTAGCCTTCACCTGTGCTAAGCGGGAATACTGCTTGTGCATCCAATCCCATAAACCCCAAAGTTATTCCCGATGAGTCCACCATACCTTCCTATATGCGGTATCTACCTGCCGTTCCAAGTAAATTTGTATGTGCCAAACTCTAAACCTTCAAATAAACATTCTGTTTTGTATGCTCGAATAGCTCATTTATCAACAAAGGCTGTCCTTATCTTCCGTGTTAGGCGGGTTATTCTCAAGAGGAGTGGACTCCGCTCCTCACTCACGAGAAAATGGCTGATCACCGGGATGCCCAGTCCCATGCTTTATGCAAACTAAATCAAAATTAATTGCAAACAAAACTCCCCCTGGTACCTGATGTATGTTGGAGGAACTCGTTGTTTCGAGCAAGCCATGGATTGATGCTTGTTGGTGGAGGGGGAGTATAAACTTTACCATTCTGTTTGGGAACCGCCTATAATGTGTTTAGCATGGAAGATATCGCCATCTCTTTGTTGTTACGTTGACAATGAAAGTATACCGCTCAAAATACAATTTATCTCTATTTCAAAACCGAGCTCTAGCACCTCTACAAATCCCCGCTTCCCTCTGTGAAGGGCCTATCCATTTACTTTTATGTTGAGTCATCACCCTCTTATTAAAAAGCACTAGCTGGAGAGCACAGCTGTCATTTGCATTCATCACTGTTAATTTATATTGGGTATGACTATGATTGGATCTCTTTTACCATGAATTACAATGTCTAGTCCGTCCTTGATCTTTAAAGGTGCTCTGCATTTATGTTTTGCGGTCTTAGAAAGGGCTAGCGAGATACCATCTTGTTATATCATATTATGATTGTTTTGAGAAAGTGTTGTCATCCGAGATTTATTATTATGACTTGCTAGTTGATTATGCTATTGATATGAGTAATTATGAGGCCTGAGAATTATTGCAAATGTGGTTAGTTATGATCTATGCTGAAAACTTGAATGCTGGCTTGACATAGTTACAACAACAAGAGCAAACCAAGTTTGTAAAAGTTTTTCTTTCTTTCTTTTAGTTTGTCAACTGAATTGCTTGAGGACAAGCAAGGGTTTAAGCTTGGGGGAGTTGATACGTCTTCGTCGTATCTACTTTTCCAAACACTTTTGCCCTTGTTTTGGACTCTAACTTGTATGATTTGAATGGAACTAACCCGGACTGACACTGTTTTCAGCAGAATTGCCATGGTGTTGTTTTATGTGCAGAAAACAAATAATCTCGGAATGACCTGAAACTCCACGGAACATCTTAGAAAAACAATAAAAAAATCCTCGCCAAAGATGAAGACCAGGGGGCCCGCACCCTTCTCACGAGGGTGGGGGGGCGCCCCCCCTAGGGCGCGCCCCCTACCTCGTGGGCCCCTTGGAAACCCTCCGACGCCAACTCCAACTCTATATATTTGCTTTCGGAGAGAAAAAATCGGAGAGAAGAAATCATCGCGTTTTACGATACGGAGCCGCCGCCAAGCCCTAAAACCTCTCGGGAGGGCTGATCTGGAGTCCGTTCGGGGCTCCGAAGAGGGGGATTCATCGCCGTCGTCATCATCAACTATCCTCCATCACCAATTTCATGATGCTCACCGCCGTGCGTGAGTAATTCCATTGTAGGCTTGCTGGACGGTGATGGCTTGGATGAGATTTATCATGTAATCGAGTTAGTTTTGTTAGGGTTTGATCCCTAGTATCCATTATGTTCTGAGATTGATGTTGCTATGACTTTGTTATGCTTAATGCTTGTCACTAGTGCCCGAGTGCCATGATTTCAGATCTGAACCTATTATGTTTTCATGAATATATGTGAGTTCTTGATCCTATCTTGCAAGTCTATAGTCACCTACTATGTGTTATGATCCGGCAACCCCGAAGTGACAATAATCGGGACAACTCCCGGTGATGACCATAGTTTGAGGAGTTCATGTATTCACTATGTGCTAATGCTTTGTTCCGGTTCTCTATTAAAAGGAGGCCTTAATATCCCTTAGTTTCCAATAGGACCCGGCTGCCACAGGAGGGTAGAACAAAAGATGTCATGCAAGTTCTTTTCCATAAGCACGTATGACTATATACGGAATACATGCCTACATTACATTGATGAATTGGAGCTAGTTCTGTGTCACCCTATGTTATGACTATTACATGATGAACCGCATCCGGCATAATTATCCATCACTCATCCGGTGCCTACGAGTTTTCCATATACTAGTTCTCGTTTATTTACTTTTCCGCTGCTACTGTTACAATCACTACAAAATACCAAAAACATTACTTTTGTTGTCTTTACTTTTATTGCTGCTACCACCACTATCATATTAATTTGCTACTAAACCCTTTGATGTAGATACTAAGTTTCCAGGTGTGGTTGAATTGACAACTCAGCTGCTAATACTTGAGAATATTCTTTGGCTCCCCTTGTGTCAAATCAATAAATTTGGGTTGAATACTCTACCCTCGAAAGCTGTTGCGATCCCCTATACTTGTGGGTTATCAATGCTATTTTATAGGATTTTGGGACTAACCTATTAACCTAGAGCCCAGTGCCAGTTTTTTTTCCTTGTTTTTAACTATCGCAGAAAAGGAAAAATCAAACGGAGTCCAATTGACCTGAAACTTCACGGAGATCATTTTTGGACCAGAAGAAGCCCATGGAGTACCGAAGGCGGGCCAGAAGTGTCCTGAGGCCACCACGTGGGTGGGGGAGCGCGCCCTACCCCCTGGGCGCGCCCCCCTGCCTCGTGGCCGCCTCGGGAACCCCCCTGATTTGTCCCCGACTCCAACACCTCTTATATAATCCAAAACTTCCATAAAGAAACCTATATCGGGGGTTCCACCACCAGAAGCCTCTGTAGCCACCGAAAACCAATCTAGGCCCTCTCTGGCACCCTGCCGGAGGGGGCCATCATCACCGGAGGGCATGGAGGAGGATCCCGAAGGGGCCATTATTGTCATGAAGGCCAAGGACCAGAGGGAGAACCTCTCCCCATCCAGGGGGAGGCCATGGAGGAGGAAGCCAAGGGGGAGAACCTCTCCTCCTCTCTCTTGGTGGCACCGGAGTGCCATCAAGAGGGAAATCATCGCCGCAGTGATCGTCTTCATCAACATCACCATCCTCATCTCTTTTACGCGGTCCACTCTCCCACACCCCGCTATAATCCCTACTTGAACATGGTGCTTTATGCCACATATTATGATCCAATGATGTGTTGCCATCCTATGATGTTTTGAGTAGATATCTTTTGTCTTTGGGTTGATTGATGATCTAGATTGGTACGAGTTGTATGTTTTATTTTGGTGTTGTCCTATAGTGCCCTCCGTGTCGCGCAAGCGTGAGGGATTCCCGCTGTAGGGTGTTGCAATACGTTCATGATTCCCTTATAGTGGGTTGGTGAGTGACTGAAACACAAACCCGAGTAAGGGGATTGTTGCGTATGGGATAAAGGGGACTTGATGCTTTAATGCTATGGTTGGGTTTTACCTTAATGATCTTTAGTAGTTGCGGATGATTGCTAGAGTTCCAGTTATAAGTGCATATGATCCAAGTAGAGAAAGTATGTTAGCTTATGCATATGAAATTGCAACGACGACTATCAGTCTTGTGAACAATGGCCTAGGACAATTCCGTACACCGATCCACCATTCTTCCACACTCGCTATTTATAGTATTTAGTAATATATTCTAACTTTATGATAACAACACCTACTTTCGTATTTTAGCTCTCCGATATCATACAAAGTTATCCACTTCATACCCACAACGTAGTTTTATTTCTCGTTTGTAGTTGGAAGCAAACATTCGGTGCACGTAGAGTCGTATCAATGGCAGATAGGGCTTGAGAGGATATTGATCTTACCTTTAGCTCCTTGTGGGTTCGACACTCCATACTTATCACTTCCTCCTTTGGAAATTGCTACGATGATTCCCTGCACTTGGGGATTATCATCTTCCATTATTGCTACCACTCAAAGCATACTTTTAGAACAAATAGCATCCATCAAACACAGAGAAAGATATGGGCTTAATGTTTCGCCTCCCAGCTTATTTATCATATAGATAATTGCCAACAATAATAATTCATGATCAAATATATTCGAATGGCCATATATGCTTAGATCTTTCCCCACCACATGATGCTTGCCAACTAAAGAATAGTTTGGAATGATAAGGAATACAAAACTTACTCTTGCATAAAAGTAAAAGACATGCCCTTCGCAGAGGGAAGCAGGGATTTGCAGAGGTGCCAGAGCTCGAAGCTTTTAAAACAGAGATGAAAATAAGTTTGAGCAATATGCTTTCATTGTCAACATAACAACCAAGAGTTCCCAATATCATCCATACTAGATACATTATTGGCGGTTACCAAACAGAAAGGTAAAGATTCTACTCCCCTCCACCAACAATCGCATTCACGGCTGGTCCGAAACAACATGTACCGTCCAACTATCAACAATCCTGGAGGAGTTTTGTTTAATTTATTTGCGATTTTGTTTTTGATCTTTTGATCATAGGACTGGGCATCCCAATTAACAGCCACTCTCTCGTGAATGATAAGTGAATAAACACTCATCGTGAGAATAACTATAACATCCCAATTTTCTATTTGGATTTTATTCATTAGATCTTCATGTACATCCATATTGTGCATTTTTGAATTTGTTTTAATTGGAATTTTGATCCTAGAAACCTTAAGCAACTCAAGGACCAATTGCGAGAGTTGGAGGTTTTCCCAAAAATCCATTTTTGAATTTTTCAAAATTGGCAAATTAGATCAAAGTGATTTTATTTGAAATTATTTTTCCAATTATTTCAAAATAAATAAAATAGTGAGAGAAGATAATATGACTTCTTCAAAACAGCAAGGAAATATTGGAAATTTAATTTTCAATAAAAATATATTTTTATTTGGATTTTATTTGCAAGTTTATTTATTTTATTACTACTAAAAATGTTTATTTTATTTTAGGCATTTATGTCCAGAAAAATGTTCACTTTAGTCCATTAAATTAGGAGGGACTGTGTGAATTTTGATGGAATTTTTGAAAATATTTTTATTAGGTTTTTCCTATTTTTCGTACTTTCTGAAAAAAAATATTTAAAAAAAGTTTCGGACCAAACTGGGTTGGCCCAGCCCTAGCCAGGCCGCGGCCCAGCCCAGCCGTGCAGCTCGCCCCCGATCTCGGACGGACTCCCGACCGAGCACGAGCCGTCGCCGCCGCCACCCGTGTCGGCCCTGGACTCCCGTCGCCGCCTCTACCTCGCCCCTCCTCCACGCAAGCCGCACCTCGCCCCTCGCCTTTATAAGCCGAGGCCCCGCCACCTCTTCTCCTCATCAGTCGCCGCCGCTGCAAGCCCCGCCACCGCCGCCGCACTCGTTGTACGCGCCGCCGCCACTCGCGTCGGAGCCACCTTGCCCCGCCGCCGCCCAAAGCCGCCGTCGGAGCCACCGCTCCCGCAGTCTATCGTTCGCTACCGCCGTCGACGAACCGCCGTGGACAGGTATAAATCGCCGACCCATTGGAATTGGGTCACTACAAGATGGTATCAGAGCAGCACACGCTGAGTGTAGGACGCGACCACTAGGAGAAGCCAGAAGATACTCTTCTCTACTCATTTCTAACTCTTCTCTACTTCTACACTATAGATGTCGGACCCAAGAAACAAGTTCAAAAAACCGGATGACGACACCCGTTTCGGACGACACTTGAAGGAAGTCACCAAGTACCTGAACATCAGCATACCAAGCTTCATCAGAACCTTCACCGCAACTTTACTAGAAGAGGAGTGCTCGACGATTTAAGTTCGTGTTCCAGGAAGGACTTTTGCACGAATTACCAAGCCCATCGAGTTTTCCTTTGATGCACCAACCTGGAGTTTAGGGAAGAGCATGGCCGCCCACATCACCATTGGACGCATAGGCGAGGTGTACAACACGGATCTTAAAGACACCATCTACCAGATATGTGGACGCCGAGATGAGCAATGGGAGATGATTCACACCAGGAAGGATAGGTCTATTGCAGCCTACATACATGAGTTGAAGCAGCACATTCGTTGTTATGAGAACCAGATGTGCGCTAACATGATAGATACGAAGAAGGTGACGACCCGGAATATGGAGCTAGAAGAGGAACTCAAGGCTACACGTGATGGATATGAAAAGGAAATTGCCGAGTGATACGTCTCCAACGTAACTATAATTTTTTATTGTTCCAGGCTATTATATTATCTGTTTTGGATGTTTATGGGCTTTATTATGCACTTTTATATTATTTTGGGGACTAACCTATTAACCCAGAGCCTAGTGCCAGTTTCTGTTTTTTCCTTGTTTTAGAGTATCACAGAAAAGGGAAATCAAACGGAGTCCAATTGACCTGAAACTTCACGGAACTAATTTTTGGACCAGAAGAAGCCCACGGAGTATCGGAGATGGACCGGGAGAGTCCCGGGCTACCCACGAGGGTGGGGGGGCGCCCACACCCCCTGGGCGCGCCCCCTGCCTCGTGGACAGCCCAGAGGTCCACGGACGTACTTCTTCCTCCCATATATACCCATATACCCTAAAAACTTTGGGGAGCACAATAGATCGAGACTTCCGCCGCCAGAAGCCTCCGTAGCCACCGAAAGCCAATCTAGACCCGTTCCGGCACCCTGCCGGAGGGGGAATCCTTCTCCGGTGGCCATCTTCATCATCCAAGTGCTTTCCATGATGAGGAGGGAGTAGTTCTCCCTCGGGGATGAGGGTATGTACCAGTAGCTATGTGTTTGATCTCTCTCTCTCTCTCGTTTTCTTGAGGTGATACGATCTTGATGTATCGTGAGCTTTGCTATTATAGTTGGATCTTATGATGTTTCTCCCCCTCTACTCGCTTGTAATGGATTGAATTTTCCCTTTGAAGTTATCTTATCAAATTGAGTCTTTAAGGATTTGAGAACACTTGATGTATGTCTTGCGTGGGATACCCATGGTGACAATGGGGTATTCTATTGATCCACTTGATGTATGTTTTGGTGATCAACTTGCGGGTTCCGTGACCTTGGGAATCTATGCATAGGGGTTGGCACATGTTTTCGTCTTGACTCTCCGGTAGAATCTTTGGGGCACTCTTTGAGGTTCTATGTGTTGGTTGAATAGATGAATCTGAGATGGTGTGATGCATATCGTATAATCATACCCACGGATACTTGTGGTGACATTGGAGTATCTAGGTGACATTAGGGTTTTGGTTGATTTGCGTCTTAAGGTGTTATTTAACTACAAACTCTAGGGCTGTTTGTGACACTTGTAGGAATAGCCCAACGGATTGATCGGAAAGAATAACTTTGAGGTGGTTTTGTACCCTACCATAATCTCTTTGTTTGTTCTCCTCTATTAGTGACTTTGGAGTGAATCTTTGTTGCATTTTGAGGGATATTTATGTGATCCAATTATGTTATTATTGTTGAGAGAACTTGCACTAGTGAAAGTATGAACCCTAGGCCTTGTTTCAACGCATTGCAATACCGTTTACGCTCACTTTTATCATTAGTTACCTTGCTGTTTTTATATTTTCAGATTACAAAAACTATTATCTACTATCCATATTGCGCTTGTATCACCATCTCTTCGCCGAACTAGTGCACCTATACAATTTACCATTGTATTGGGTGTGTTGGGGACACAAGAGACTCTTTGTTATTTGGTTGCAGGGTTGTTTGAGAGAGACCATCTTCATCCTATGCCTCCTACGGATTGATAAACCTTAGGTCATCCACTTGAGGGAAATTTGCTACTGTCCTACAAACCTCTGCGCTTGGAGGCCCAACAACATCTACAAGAAGAAGGTTGTGTAGTAGACATCAAGCTCTTTTCTGGCGCCGTTGCCGGGGAGGTTAGCGCTTGAAGGTACATCTTTAGATCTTGCAATCGAATCTTTTTGTTTCTTGTTTTATCACTAGTTTAGTTAATAAAAGAATATTATAAAAAATGGAATTGAGGATACCTCATATGCTTCATCTTTTTAATAACTTTCATGAGAATAAGGATTCCGATAATTGTGCTCAAGTGCTAGAAGAAGAATGCATTAGAATGTTTGGCACTAAATATTTGAATGATGAGCATGATTTCAATGTTGTTAGTATGAATTCCTTGAATATCCATGATGCTAATGATATGCAAAGCCACAAGCTTGGTGAAGCTATGTTTGATGAAGATGATATTTTTGTCCCCCAAGTTTTGATGAGAAAATTTATTATGATGAAAGCATGCCTCCTATTTATGATGATTATATTGATGAAAGTGGATTTGGAGAGGTAATGACTTTATTTAGTGATGAATCCACTATTTCGGAAGAGGTTCCAATTGATTATGAGAACAAAATTGCTATCTATGATGATTATTGTGATGACTTGTATGCTATAAAGAATAGTGATAACCATGAAACTTGTCATCATGATTTTAGTTTTAAATTGGATTATGCCTCACATGATAGTTATAATGTTGAATTCATTCATGATGCTACTGAAAATTATTATGAGGGAGTAACATATGCTTGTAGGAATTGCAATAATATCAAGTTTCCTTTCTATGTGCTTAAAGTTCTAAAGTTATGCTTGTTTTGCGTTCCTATGCTAGTTGATTATTGCTCCCATAAGTTGTTTGTTCACAAAATCCCTGTGCATAGGAAGTGGGTTAGACTTAAATGTGCAAGTCATATTCTTCATGATGCTCTCTTTATGTTTCAATTCTTATCTTTTATGTGAGCATCATTGAAATCATCATGCCTAGCTAGGGGCGTTAAACGATAGCGCTTGTTGGGAGGCAACCCAATTTTAATTTTGTTCCTTGCTTTTTGCTCTTGTTTAGTAATAAATAATTTATCTATCCTCTGTTATGATTGAGTTTTTATGTTTTAATTAGTGTTTGTGCCAAGTAGAACCGTTGGGAAGACTTGGGGAAAGTCTTGTTGATCTTGCTGTAAAAAACAGAAACTTTAGCGCTCACGAGAATTGCTGCCATTGCTTACTGGAGAGTGCTATTTAGTTAATTATTTTTGGAGATGATTAATAGATAAATTCCTCACGTCCAGAAATTTATTTTAGAATTTTTGGGGTTCCAGAAGTATACGTTTCATCCAGATTACTATAGACTGTTCTGTTTTTGACAGATTCTGTTTTCTATGTGTTGTTTGCTTATTTTGATGAATCTATGGCTAGTAAAAGAGTTTATAAACCATAGAGAAGTTGGAATACAGTAGTTTTAACACCAATATAAATAAATAATAAGTTCATTACAGTAACTTAAGGTGGTGATTTGTTTTCTTATACTAACGGAGCTCATGAGATTTTCTGTTGAGTTTCGTGTTGTGAAGTTTTCAAGTTTTCGGGTAAAGATTTGATGGATTTTAGAACAAGGAGTGGCAAGAGCCTAAGCTTGGGGATTCCCAAGGCACCCCAAGGTAATATTCAAGGACAACCAAGAGCCTAAGCTTGGGGATGCCCCGGAAGGCATCCCCTCTTTCATCTTCGTTCATCGGTAACTTTACTTGGAGCTATATTTTTATTCGCCACATGATATGTGTTTTGCTTGGAGCGTAATTTTTTTGCTTGCTGTTTGAATAAAATACCAAGATATGAAATTCTTAAATGTTACAGAGTCTTCACATAGTTGCATAATTACTCAACTACTCATTGATCTTCACTTATATCTTTCGGAGTAGTTTTTCATTTGCTCTAGTGCTTCACTTATATCCTTTTAGAGCACGGTGGTGATTTTATTTTATAGAAATGGATGAACTCTCATGCTTCACTTATATTATTTTGAGAGTCCTAAACAGCATGGTAATTTTCTTTGGTTATGAATTTAGTCCTAATATGATGGGCATCCAAGAGGGATATAATAAAAACTTTCATATAGAGTGCATTGAATACTAAGAGAAGTTTGATACTTGATGATTGTTTTGAGATATGGAGATAGTGATAGAAAAGTTGTTCTAGTTGGGTAGTTGTGAATTTGAGGAATACTTGTGTTGAAGTTTGCAAGTCCCGTAGCATGCACGTATGGTAAACGTTGTAAAATAAATTTGAAACATGAGGCGTTGTTTGATTGTCTTCCTTATGAGTGGCGGTCGGGGACGAGCGATGGTCTTTTCCTACCAATCTATCCCCCTAGGAGCATGCGCGTAATGCTTGGTTTTTGATTACTTGTAGATTTTTGCAATAAGTATGTGATTTCTTTATGACTAATTTTGAGTCCATGGATTATATGCACTCTCACCTTTCCATCATTGCTAGCCTCTTTGCTAGCGTGCATTGCCCTTTATCACATTGAGAGTTGGTGCAAACTTCGCCGGTGCATCAAACCCTGTGATATGATACGCTCTTTCACACATAAACCTCCTTATATCTTCCTAAAAACAGCCACCATACCTACCTATTATGGCATTTCCATAGCCATTCCGAGATATATTGCCATGCAACTTTCTACCGTTCTGTTTATTATGACATGCTTCATCATTGTCATATTGCTTTGCATGATCATGTAGTCGACATCGTTGTGACGCCCCCGATTTGACCGTACACTAATCATGCACGCAAATGTGTACGATCAAGATCAAGGACTCACGGGAAGATATCACAACACAACTCTACAAATAAAATAAGTCATACAAGCATCATATTACAAGCCAGGGGCCTCGAGGGCTCGAATACAAGAGCTCGATCATAGACGAGTCAGCGGAAGCAACAATATCTGAGTACAGACATAAGTTAAACAAGTTTGCCTTAAGAAGGCTAGCACAAACTGGGATACAGATAGAAAGAGGCGCAGGACTCCTGCCTGGGATCCTCCTAACTACTCCTGGTCGTCGTCAGCGGGCAGCACGTAGTAGTAGGCACCCCCGGTGTAGTAGGAGTCATCGTCGACGGTGGCGTCTGGCTCTTGGATTCCATCATCTAGTTGCGCCAACCAGAAAGAAAGGAAAAGGGGGAAAAGGGGGAGAAAGCAACCGTGAGTACTCATCCAAAGTACTCGCAAGCAAGGAGCTATACTACATATGTATGCATTGGTATCAAATGGAATAAGGGTATCATATGTGGACTGAACTGCAGAATGCCAGAATAAGAGGGGGATAACTAATCCTTTTGAAGACTACGCTTTTGGCAGCCTCCGTCTTGCAACATGTAGAAGAGAGTGGACTGAAGTCCTCCAAGTATCATCGCATAGCATAACCCTAACCGATGATCCTCCCCTCGTCGCCCTGTGAGAGAGCGATCACCGGTTGTATCTGGCACTTGGAAGGGTGTGTTTTATTAAGTATCCGGTTCTAGTTGTCATAAGGTCAAGGTACAACTCCAAGTCGTCCTGTTACCGAAGATCACGGCTATTCGAATAGATTAACTTCCCTGCAGGGGTGCACCACATACCCCAACACGCTTGATCCCATTTGGCTGGACACACTTTTCGGGGTCATGCCCGGCCGCGAAAGATCAACACGTCGCAGCCCCACCTAGGCACAACAGAGAGGTCAGCACGCCGGTCTAAACCTAAGCGCACAGGGGTCTGGGCCCATCGCCCTTAGCACACCTGCACGTTGCGAACGCGGCCGGAAGCAGAACTAGCCCCCTTAATACAAGAGCAGGCTTACGTTCCAATCCGGCGCGCGCCACTCAGTCGCTGACGTCACGAAGGCTTCGGCTGATACCACGACGCCGGGATACCCATAACTACTCCCGTGTAGATGGTTAGTGCGTATAGACCAAATGGCCAAACTCAGATCAAATACCCAGATCTCGTTAAGCGTGTTAAGTATCCGCGAACGCCGACCAGGGCCAGGCCCACCTCTCTCCTAGGTGGTCTCAACCTGCCCTGTCGCTCCGCCACAAAGTAACAGTCGGGGGCCGTCGGGAACCCAGGCCCACCTCTACCGGGATGGAGCCACCTGCCCCTTCAGCTCCCATCTCCAAACAGTATCACCAGTAATGTAACAGTGTAGAGTATATTGTATATGCCCGTGATCACCTCCCGAAGTGATCACGGCCCAGTAGTATAGCATGGAAGACGGACAAGAGTGTAGGGCCACTGATGGAACACTAGCATCCTATACTAAGAAGTAGGATAGCAGGTAATGGTAACAACAGTAGTAGCAAGGACAGGCTATGCATCAGGATAGGAATAACGGAAAGCAGTAACATGCTACACTACTCTAATGCAAGCAGTATAGAGAAGAGTAGGCGATATCTGGTAATCAAAGGGGGGCTTGCCTGGTTGCTCTGGCAAGAGAGAGGGGTCGTCAACACCGTAGTCGTACTGGGTAGCAGCGGCGTCGGTCTCGGTGTCTAGCGAGAGAAGAGGGGGAAGAAACAATAAATATTTAAGCAAGCAGGTGCTTAGCGATGCATGACATGACAATTAACGGCGTTAGAGGTGCCCTAACGCGGTAGTAGGTGATACCGGTGAAGGGGGATGACATCCGGGAAAGTATCCCCGGTGTTTCGCGTTTTCGGACAGAGGAACCGGAGGGAGAAAGTTGCGTGTTCACTATACTAGGGATGCGTGGCGGATGAACGGGCTGCGTATTCAAATTCGTCTCGTCGTTCTGAGCAACTTTCATGTTGAAAGTATTTTAATCCGAGTTACGGATTAAAAGATATGATTTTCTGAAGATTTTATTAATTTCTGGTATTTAATTAATTATTTAAATTAATTCGAAATGAATTAATGACATCAGCATGATGTCATGCTGACGTCAGCAGTCAACTGTGTTGACTGGGTCAAACTGACATGTGGGTCCAGTGGGACCCACCTGTCATACCCTGTTTAGGTTAATTAGGTCTTAGTTAAACTAAGTACTATTTAATTAAACTAACTAGTTAATTAGCTTAATTAAACATGATTAATTAACTTAATTAATTTAGTTAATTAATTAAATTCATTTCTATTTTTATTTATTATTTATTTTTCTAATTAATTTTCCTAATTCCTCTTTTTTTTAATGGGGGCATGGGCCCCGTTTTGGCAGTGGCCCAGAGGGGGCCTAACGGGCGCTGGCGTTAGCGGGGCTGCGGGCTCCGGGCGGGGCGTACCCAGCACCCAGAACGAGGGGGCAAGGCCGGCCGGCCGGAGCAGCATGCCACGGCAAGGGGCAGCGCCGGCGGCGCGGCTAGCCGGAGCCGGCGAGGCAGGGGGAGGCGGTGCTGCAGGGGGGCAGCAGCGGCGAGCGGCTGCTGGGGTGGCCGCTACGGGCGCGCGCGCATGAGCGCTGGAGGCGCGGGCGCGGCCCCGCGCGTGTGAGCGCGCGTGGGTGCGCGGGCGGTAGGGGGAATAGCACGGCGGGGGCGCGCACTACGCGGCACAGGCCCGCGGTGCGCGGCGGGAGCGAGGCAGAGGGCGGCGAGCGCGCGCATGCGCGTGCGTGCGTGAGCGGCGGGTGGCCCGGAGCGTGAGCTCCGGCACGCGGGCGCAGCCGAGCTGCGCGGACGGTGAACGGAGAGAGAGGAGGGGCGCAGGGACATGGGAAGGAGGAGGGCGGAGGCCGTGGCCTCACCGGGCTTCATAGGGGCAACGGCAGCGGGTGTCGAGGTGGGGGACGGGGACGGCGCGATGCGACGCAGGGGAGGACGACGGTGTGGCGGTCCGGCGAGGAGGCGTGGTCGAGGCGGCGTTCCGGGCGACGACGGGGCGACGAGGTCGGTGAAGGCCGTTGGGGAGGAGGACGGGGACACGAGGTGGCTGATCCAGCAACGAAGCTCGGCGGCGGGGCGCGGGATCCACGGCGGCAACGGCGACGTCGGCAGGGGCGCGGGCGGGGTTGAGCCCCGATCCAGATCGGGGGGTGAGAGGGAGGAGAGAGTGGGGGGTTACGGTTAGGGTTTCCCCCCCTCCTGGGGATAAGGTAGGGGCGGGTCGGCCGGCTGGGCCAGGTGGGCCGGCCTGGGGTGAGCTGGGCCGCCTGGCCCAGTTGGCCAGGGGGGCCCTTTTATTCTTTTTTTTTGCTTTTGTATTTTCTTTTCTTTTATTTCTGTTTTATCTTTGTTTCTTATTGTTTTAGTTTTTTTGTGAATTATATACTTGGCATCTAATTTGGTATTTCAATTTAGTCCACTGCCACAAAAACTCTAGTCCCCAAATAATTTAGTTTGATATTTTATTTAATTAGTGAAGGCATTTAAATAATTAGTTTTGCTACTATTTAAATCATTATGGTGTAGTTAAGCATTTCATAAAAGTTTGGTTTCACCACCCCATTTACCTATGATTTATCCGACACATTTAGAACATTTTAGTTTTATTTTTGGAAAACTTTTGTTGTTTGCCTTAATTTCAAATTTGAATTTGAATCGTTTTCGAACTAACACGAGATTAGCGACAGTAACGGAGGTGACGTGGTGTCATTAGCAGAGGTTACTGTAGCTTGATTATCCGGGCGTTACAATCATATTTGTGGCAAAGCCACCATTCATAATTCTTCCATACATGTCACTCTTGAGTCATTGCACATCCCGGTACACCGCCGGAGGCATTCATACAGAGTCATACTTTGTTCTAGTATCAAGTTGTAATCTTTGAGTTGTAAATAAATAGAAGTGTGATGATCATCATTAATAGAGCATTATCCCAAAAAAAAGGCCAAAAAAAGGCTAAATAAAAAAATGAAGGCCAAATAAAAAAAATAAAAGGGACAATGCTACTATCCTTTTTTTCCACACTTGTGCTTCAAAGTAGCACCATGATCTTCATGATAGAGAGTCTCTTGTTTTGTCACTTTCATATACTAGTGGGAAATTTTCATTATAGAACTTGGCTTGTATATTCCAACAATGGGCCTCCTCAAGTGCCCTAGGTCTTCGTGAGCAAGAAAGTTGGATGCACACCCACTTAGTTTCTTTTGTTGAGCTTTCATACATTTATAGCTCTAGTGCATCCGTTGCATGGCAATCCCTACTCCTTGCATTGACATCAATTGATGGGCATCTCCCTAGCCCATTGATTGGCCGTGTAGATGTGAGACTTTATCTTTTTTGTCTTCTCCACATAACCCCCATCATCATATTCTATTCCACCCATAATGCTATATCCATGGTTCACGGTTATGTATTGCATGAAAGTTGAAAAAAGTTTGTGATTACTAAAGTGTGAAACAATTGCTTGGCTTGTCATCGGGGTTTGTGCATGATGAGAGCATTCTTGTGTGAAGAAAATGGAGCATGACCAAACTATATGATTTTGTAGGGATGAACTTTCTTTGGCCATGTTATTTTGAGAAGACATGATTGCTTAGTTAGTATGCTTGAAGTATTATTGTTTTTATGTCAATATTAAACTTTTGTCTTGAATCTTATGGATCTGAATATTCTTGCTACAATAAAGAGAAATACATGATGAATATGTTAGGTAGCATTCCACATCAAAAATTCTGTTTTTATCATTTACCTACTCGAGGACGAGCAGGAATTAAGCTTGGGGATGCTGATACATCTCCAACGTATCTATAATTTTTGATAGTTCCATGCTATTATATTATCTGTCTTGGATGTTTATGGGCTTTATTATGCACTTCTATATTATTTTTGGGACTAACCTATTAACCCAGAGCCCAGTGCCAGTTTTTGTTTTTCCTTGTTTTAGAGTATCGAAGAAAAGGAAAATCAAACGGAGTCCAAATGACCTAAAACTTCACGGAACTTATTTTTGGACCAGAAGAAGCCCACAGAGTATCGGAGATGGACCAGGAGAGTCCCGGGCTGCCCACGAGGGTGGGGGCCGCGCCCACACCCCCTGGGCGCGCCCCCCTGCCTCGTGGACAACCCGGAGGTCCACTGACGTACTTCTTCCTCCCATATATACCCATATACCCTAAAAACTTCGGGGAGCACAATAGATCAGGAGTTCTGCCCCAGAAGCCTCTGTAGCCACTGAAAGCCAATCTAGACCCGTTCCGGCACCCTGCCGGAGGGGGAATCCTTCTCCGGTGGCCATCTTCATCATCCCGGCGCTCTCCATGACGAGGAGGGAGTAGTTCTCCCTCAGGGCTGAGGGTATCCACCGGTAGCTATGTGTTTGATCTCTCTCTCTCTCGTGTTCTTGAGGTGATACGATCTTGATGTATCATGAGCTTTGCTATTATAGTTGGATCTTATGATGTTTCTCCCCCTCTACTCTCTTGTAATGGATTGAGTTTTCCCTTTGAAGTTATCTTATCGGATTGAGTCTTTAAGGATTTGAGAACACTTGATGTATGTCTTGCGTGGGATACCCGTGGTGACAATGGGGTATTCTATTGATCCAGTTGATGTATGTTTTGGTGATCAACTTGCGGTTTCCGTGACCTTGGGAATCTATGCATAGGGGTTGGCACATGTTTTCGTCTTGGCTCTCCGATAGAAACTTTGGGGCACTCTTTGAGGTTGTATTTGTTGGTTGAATAGATGAATCTGAGATTGTGTGATGCATATCGTATAATCATCCCACGGATACTTGTGGTGACATTGGAGTATCTAGGTGACATTAGGGTATTGGTTGATTTGCGTCTTAAGGTGTTATTTTACTACGAACTCTAGGGGCTGTTTGTGACACTTATAGGAATAGCCCAATGGATTGATCGGAAAGAATAACTTTGAAGTGATTTCGTACCCTACCATAGTCTCTTCGTTTGTTCTCCGCTATTTGTGACTTTGGAGTGAATCTTTGTTGCATTTTGAGGGATATTTATGTGATCCAATTATGTTATTATTGTTGAGAGAACTTGCACTAGTGAAAGTATGAACCCTAGGCCTTGTTTCAACGCATTGCAATAACGTTTACGCTCACTTTTATCATTAGTTACCTTGCTGTTTTTATATTTTCAGATTACAAAAACTATTATCTACTATCCATATTGCGCTTGTATCACCATCTCTTCGCCGAACTAGTGCACCTATACAATTTACTATTGTATTGGGTGTGTTGGGGACACAAGAGACTCTTTGTTATTTGGTTGCAGGGTTGTTTGAGAGAGACCATCTTCATCCTACGCCTCCTACGGATTGATAAACCTTAGGTCATCCACTTGAGGGAAATTTGCTACTGTCCTACAAACCTCTGCACTTGGAGGCCCAACAACGTCTACAAGAAGAAGGTTGTGTAGTAGACATCAAGCTCTTTTCTGGCACCGTTGCCGGGGAGGTTAGCGCTTGAAGGTATATCTTTAGATCTTGCAATGGGATCTTTTTGTTTCTTGTTTTATCACTAGTTTATTTTATAAAAGAAAATTATAAAAAAATGGAATTGAGGATACCTCATGTGCTTCATCTTTTTAATATATTTCATGAGAATAAGGATTCCGATCATTGTGCTCAAGTGCTAGAAGAAGAATGCATTAGAAGGTTTTTGTGAGGATGAACACGAAACTTTATGGTTTGATGATTGTATCTATGTGCCCAATGATTCAGTGATCAGGAAATTAATTCTTCAGGAGGCCCATGATTCGCCATACTCGATTCACGCAGGCAACACCAAGATGTATTTTGATTTGAAGGAACGTTTCTGGTGGACAGGTATGAAGAAGTATATTGCCGAGTATGTAGCAGTATGTGACGTATGTCAGAGAGTAAAAGCAGAGCATCAGAAGCCAGCAGGATTACTTCAGCCTTTGCCGATACCCGAATGGAAGTGGGATAAGTTTGGCATGGATTTCATCACTGAATTACCCAGGAAACGTTCAAGATACGACTCCATCTAGGTAGTCGTTGATCGCTTGACCAAAGTGGCTCACTTTATCCCCGTGAAAACCACTTATACGAGTGTGAAGTTGGCCAAGATATATATGACCAGGATCGTATGTCTGCATGGAGTTCCGAGGACCATTGTATTAGATAGAGGAACACAGTTTACCTCGAAGTTTTGGAATCAGTTACACCAGACTTTGGGTACCAGGTTAGAGTTCAGTACAACCTTTCATCCGTAGACAGATGGGCAGACCGAGAGAGTCAACCAGATTCTGGAGGACATGTTGAGAGCTTGTGCGCCAGATTATGGATCTAGTTGGGATGATAATTTGCCTTACGCAGAGTTCTCATACAACAACAGCTATCAAGCTAGTTTGAAGATGGCCCCTTTTGAAGCTTTGTATTGAAGGAGGTGCAGGACACATTGATGTGGGATGAAGTTGGAGACCGACAATTGTTTGGGCCAGATTTAATCAGAGAGTTTGAGGAGAAGGTTAAGTTGATTCGTGATAGACTCAAGGTAGCCCAGTCAAGGCAGAAGAGTTATGCCGATAGTAAACACAAGGAGATAGCCTATGAAGTCGGAAACAGAGCATATCTTTGTGTGTCACCACTTTGAGGATTTAAACGATTTGGAGTCAAAGGAAAGTTAGCACTAAGATTTGTAGGGCCATACCGAGTTTTGGAGCGTATGGGTGAAGTTGCCTACAAGTTGGAATTACCCGAAGGTTTGTGAGGAGTTCATGATGTGTTTCACGTTTCCCAGTTGAAGAAGTTCCATGCAGAGATGGCCGATATTCCTCTGAGAGATACAGTTCCCCTGGAAGCAATTCAGTTGGAGAGTGAACTAACCTACGAGGAGAGACCCGTCAAGATTCTCGAGTTCGCCAACCAAGTTACACATAGCAAGGTTATCAAGTTTTGCAAAGTTCAGTGGAGCCACCATACCAAGGAGGAAGCCACCTGGGAACGAGAAGAAGACCTCCGGAAAGACCACCACACCTTTTTGCTAGCTAACCCGAATCTCGAGGGCGAGATTCATCTTAAGGAGGGTAGGTTTCTAGCATCCCAATTTTCAATTTGGATGTTATTCATAAGATCTTCATGTGCATCCATAATTTGTGCATTTTTTATTTTGTTTTATTTGGAATTTTGATCCTAGAAACCTTAAGCAACTCAAGGACCAATTGAGAGAGTTGGAGGTTTTCACAAAAATCCATTTTTGAATTTCTCAAAATTGGCAAATTGGATCAAAGTGATTTTATTTGAAATTATTTTTCCAATTATTTCAAAATAAATAAAATAATAAGAGAAGATAATATGACTTCTTCAAAACAGCAAGGAAATATTGGAAATTTAATTTTGAATGAAAATGTATTTTTATTTGGATTTTATTTGCAAGTTTAATTATTTTATTAGTACTAAAAATTTTTATTTTATTTTAGGCATTTAGGTCCAGAAAAATGTTCACTTTAGTCCATTAAATTAGGAGGGACTGCGTAAATTTTTCTGGAATTTTTGAAAATATTTTTATTAGGTTTTTCCTATTTTTTTGTATTTTCGGAAAAAAAGTTTTATTTAAAAAAGTTTCGGACCGAACTGGGCCGGCCCAGCTCCAGCCAGGCCGCGGCCCAGCCCAGCCGCGCCGCTCGCCCACGACCTCGGGACGGACTCTCGACCGAGCACGAGCCGCCGCTCCCGCCACCCGTGTCCGCCCCGGACTCCCGTCGCCGCCTCTACCTCGCCCCTCCTCCATGAAAGCCGCACCTCACCCCTAGCCTTTATAAGCCGAGGCCCCGCCGCCTCGTCTCCTCATCAGCCGCCGCCGCTGCAACCCCGCCACCGCTGCCGCACTTCGCCGTCCGTGCTTCCGCCACTCGCGCCGGAGCCACCTCGCCCCGCAGCCACCGCCGCCGACCAAAGCCGCCGTCGGAGCCACCGCTGCCGCCCTCTGTCGTTCGCCACCGCCGCCAGATTTCCCGCCGGCGATGAACCGCCATGGACAAGTATAAACCGTCGACCCGATCCGTTTTTTTTAGTTTTCTGTTTTTTCCTAAAAACCTGGTTTGTTATTTAGTTTAGTTTGTTTAGCGGACGTTCGTCCGTTTAGGATCTGGAGGGAACATATTCGTTAGATTAGGTTCTTAGCGGACGTTCGTTCGATAGATTTTTCTTTTTATTTTCGGCTAGGGATATATTCGTAATTATTTTCTTTACTGATTAGCCCCTGTTTTTTCAAATTAGCACAACTTTTTACTCGTTGGTCCAAATTCAACGAAACCAATGCCAAATTCTTTGTCATGGTCTAATCTATCTAGAGAACATATAAAATCAACTTTTCAAAATTTTAAAATTTGAATTAGATCAGATTTGAATTTAAACTTGTTTTGGCTATAACTTGAGTTTTATAGCTCCAATTTGATTGATTCTTTTTGCAAATCGTAGCTGTTGATATGTACTTTATGTTAAGATAAAAATCACAAAATTTTGCTACTTTTAAAAATATGTTTCTGTCTAGAAGCTTTATTTGATGGTTTTTGAAGTTTTCTGAAATATTTTTGCGTCCTTTTGGATCTTTGAGTGATTGCTTATGTGTGGTTATAACTGCTTGCTTATGATAGATTGATCGGAGTGTGACGAGTAGAACTATCAGGAATTATGAGTGCGAAGAATCTACTCAACGGTACAAGGCAAGTTACACTTTGATCATACCCCTTTATTACCCAGTTTTTATGCATTAGTTTCAACCCTCAAAGATTGCATGGGTAGGATTTGGAAACATGTGGTTATTGCTATGTAGTTCATGAGGTAGGAACCTATGATCCTTGAAACACCCCAGGAATATACATTATGCTCATAATGCTTAGCCATGCTCGTAGAGGGGGATTGGTATGTGAGATTCATGCAAGCTGTGAGAGATAATAACTAAGGGAAACTTAAGGTGGCTACTTTAATACACATCTGGGTGGATTGGTTGCGGGCACCTGGAGAACCCAGTGCTTGCCCAAGGGGATCCTGGAGTACCCGTGTGATCACCCTATGGAATGCCACCCAGGCTCAAAGGGATCATATGATTATTCATGCTAGAAACTTCCGTGTCCTGCCACAAGCCATTATGGGCTCTGGCATAGTTAAGAAAGTTGTGGGAAACCTTTCCATGATAGGCTAGCAGATGTAGGGGATTGTAGGTGTACCGACCTATCTATCGGTTAAGGGGACCTCCTCAGAAAGACTGTGTCTTGATCATCCGTCTCTCAAACATCATGTAGTGCGAGAAATTCAACGGAGGAGATCAAATCTTGTGGGGAAAAGTGCGCAAACCTCTGCAGAGTGTACAAACTAATCATGATTAGCCGTGTCCCTAGTTATGGACATCTTGAGTATCTTGTATTTGAATTATTGATTGATCTCATCACTTTACTTAATGAATTTGTTGGGTTATTAATTTTATTACATGGTAACTTGGGATTGAGTTGGGGAAACCTTCTCAATAATGGCATAAACTTGGTAGTTAAATAAAATCTATTCCTTTTGTTGTAGGGAAAAATTAGCTTTATGCAAATGTTAAACTTCGAGCCTCCACCAGGCAAATATGCATGTAGTGATAGCCATTATTTCATCATTTCTCTATAGTGTGATCTTGCCAGCATATTCCATGAGCTGACCTACACGGCTGCAACGTATCATGTTGCAGAATTTTCAGACGAAGAGTAAGGTGCAATAGGTCGTTATCATGCACTCAGTTTTGCCGTGGAGTTAGATGGACTCATTTATCTTCGAAGCTTCCGCAGTTATTTTGATTATATGGCCTTCAGCCATATTTAAATATATTATAATTGCGCACCTTTTTAGCCTTCTCAAGCCATTTTCATTTTTGACCATTGGAGCTTCATATCTATGCGTTTTTGGCCATGTGATTTGTGCCAAGTCGCACCCGTGCTTGCTTCCTTCATTAACCACGAAGCAGTAAATGGGTGGGCCGCTGCTCCGGTAACATTTTTGGGCTTTTCTCGTTGAATTGGGCCTGATTGGCTTCTCTCTCTCCACCGGCCCGGTAGGGAAAACAAGCATGAGGAAGGCATTCCTTCGTCTCATCCTCGTCCGCACAGACGCCGCCGTACTATTTTTGTGTGCTCGAACGGACTGCCTTGATTAAAGCAGAAAAGGAAAGGAAGAAAGAAGATACTACTACTAGAGCGAGCGGAGTCGTCCCGCGGAAGCTTGGGCGAGCGATTGAAGTGCTCCCTCGAATTGATGTGTTAAAGTTAAAATTTCGTTGCTACAACCCATTAATGGCACTATGGCAGTGAAGATGCTTTACTCCCTAGTCGCCAATAAGATTAATGGTATTCCACCGCAGTCCCCTCGCCTCCCTACTGGTCCTATATATACCCTCTCTCGGTCTCCTGTTGCAATGTCTCCTTGGGGATACATCCTAGAGCAGCTATGTGGCAGTCTGAAGTTGATTTTTCTTTTCTTCTTTGCGGGAATGAAGGTAGTTTTTCTTGTAGATCTGTAGTGTGTATATGTTTCTTTAGGACCACGAGTAACAAAGTGTGTGCATAATTTCTGATCACAAGACCACGAGTAATAAAGTGTGTGCCAAATTTCTGATCACAAAAGAAGAATGAGGAAGCGGCGGCAGCCAGTTTTGCTGTGGCGGACTCTTCGTGAGCTCCCGCCGGTGTCTTGATGTCCAAGTTCTCCCTACGTTGTTTTATTGTAAGGCATAGTGATCAGAACTCAGAAGGGATTGTATCTGTTGTTCTTGGACATGCTATTGCAGAACAACATCTAGGACCACGAGTAACAAAGTGTGTAGACAACTTATGGTCCAATTTCCATCTGAGAGAGTCATCTTGGCTAGAGCATCCAAAATTCAGTTGCTTATATCAAGAACCTCAAGTACCTATAAGATTTATTTCCCCGGTTCTTGATTGCTAATTAAGCCATCTTGTTGCATACAAGAGTTTATATTATTTCTTGTTATCTTGCTCCTACGCACAGGAAGTTGAACAGCAAGAGCACCTATATTATTATATTAGAGTTACATCATCAGATGCACATGCTTGCTATTACGCGTGTTTGTCAGTCCTTTTTGCTTTTCCTTTGTAGTTGCAGCATCATGTGTGGAGATAATTAAACACATGTGTCATGAAGCGAAATAGGTTAATGTTTCGCATGTTTGACCTGACCTAAATACTGAGATCATGATCACTATTTATATATGGGGAATATATGCATCCACCATATCACCGAACATGTCTTGTGATAATCCACTCTATATGGCTTTACAATGGTGTCTATGTCAAAAAAGAACTGGCGGGTGTCCTCTTACTAAACAAAACCCATTTCTAAACAAATATGTATTATGGGTTGTTTTGCCCACATAACATTCGAGACTCCAGAGTATGTATCTTAATTTTTTACCTTATTAAGTTCATGAGATTTCCATATATGCATGTGTAACTATTATAATTATTCCCACGAGCACATTCATCCATTTTTTGTCAGATTTAATACAAGTGCTCTGGTCTGGTTCTGGTCTGTTGGTTTGGAGGATTCTTGGAGGCTTGTTATCCCTAATTGTGCATGAAACATGTTGGGGACAAATGTACATGCCAACTTTTTGGGTAGTAGGGAGTAGCAGCCAAATAATTATTAGGACGTAGCATATACAAAGAAAATGCACACAGTTCTCTCTTACAAAGTTATTTGCAGAGAATGGGTGCGAGCAGCTCACACAATAGATTTCTTACAAAGAAGGTGTTGTTAAATTAAGGTATCTTCCCGGTAAAAATTCACATCCTACACGTCTATTCGATCTCTTTATGGATATATGTACATAGTACCTTTTGGAAAATCTAAATTGCTAAATACTACCTCTGTACGCTTTTATAAGAAGGTTTAGATCACTAAATTAGTGATCTATAATGTCTTATAAAAGTTTACGGGGGGAGTACTTGTCTTTTGGTGAAATAATACAGGATGCCCTTGTATCCCGAGAAGAAGTTAGATCATCAAAACTAGATCACACCACGGCCTTAGTCACTTTATCGGACATATATGGCTCATGCAAATGCACTTGTATGCCAACAACTATATATTAGTTCATATAAATTTTACTTTCATGCTTTGTACCACCCTTTAATTTAGAAATATCACTATCATTCTATTGTCAAAATAGACAGGCGCGGCAACGCGTGCCGTCATGGTCTAGTTATTGTAATAAGTACTCTTTGTGAGACTCTCGATGTAATAAGTGTGTGATTGAGCTCTGTTATAAATCCTCAAGTATTGTGTGTGTCAGCAATTCCGATCCAGGGATGACACTTAAGCACAGAGACTTCGGTCCATTGGGATCGGGTCGCTACAATAACCCACCTAGAATGGAAGATACTGAGAGCCCCTAGTCGCTACATGAGCCATTCAGGCATACAAACCAGATTATTATTTGAAGGTTTAGAGTTTGGCACAAATTTACTTGGAACGGCAGGTAAATACCGCATATAGGTAGATATGGTGGACACTCATGGAAGAAACTTGGTTCAAGGAATTTGGATGCACAAGCAGTATTCCCGCTTAGTACAGAAATTTAGGCTTGCAAAAGATTATAAATAGCAAGCACCACATGTTGGAGGATCCATAACAATATAACTTATATACGAATAAACCCAAACATAACTCATTATGTCGTCTTCCTTGTTCAACTTCAACTAATTTTCTCAAGTTTGAAAATAATTAATGGGGCTCACAATCATAGAAGATGTCTACGATAATATATTTATATTTGAAATCTCTCTTCCTTCAATATTCTTTCATGAATTGTTCAAGTGGCCAATACTATGTTTGCTAACTTTCAATAAATTTACCACCTCTACTTCTTATATGTGAAGCCATTACTCCCCATGGGATAAGCATATGAAACATATATAAATTTAGATTTATGATATTCAATTCATTCAACCATTTACTCGGAGGATATAAGTGAAGCATGTCAGTAAATGACAAACTACTCCAAAAGATATAAGTGAAGACCAATGAGTAGTCAAATAATTATTTAGCTATGTGGGGACTCTCTCTCATTTAAGTATTTAAGATCTTAAGTACTTTATTCAAACAACAAGAAAAACAAAATAAAATGACATGCCAAGGATAGCACATATCATGTGAAGAAGCAAAAACTTAGGTTCAACCAAAACTAACCGATCATTGTTGAAGAAGAAAGGTGGGATGCCAACCGGGGCATCCCCAAGCTTAGATGCTTGAGATTTCTTGAAATATTAATTAGGCATGCCTTGGGCATCCCCAAGCTTGAGATTTTGTGTCTCCTTAATGTTGGGGAAAAAAATTCTTACGCGGATGCAAGATCCATCTAGGTGATGCATAGCAACGAGAAGGGGAGAGTATGTCTATGTACCCTCGTAGACCGAAAGCAGAAGCGTTATGAAATGCGGTTGATGTAGTCGGACATCTCCGCGATCCAACCGATCAAGTACCGAATGCACGGCACCTCCGCGATCTGCACACGTTCAGCTCGGTGACGTCCCTCGTACTCTTGATCCAGTTGAGGCCAAGGGAGAGTTTCGTCAGCACGACGGCGTGATGACGGTGATCATGAAGTTATCGATGCAGGGCTTCGCCTAAGCACTATGACGATATGATCGAGGTGGAATTCTGTGGAGGGGGCACCGCACACGGCTAAACAATCAACTTGTGTGTTCTAGGGTACCCCCTCCCCACGTATATAAAGGAGGGAGGGGGAGGCCGGCCGGCCCTCATAGGCGCGCCAAGGGGGGGAGGAATCCTCCTCCTAGTAGGAGTAGGACTCCCCCTTTCCTAGTCCTACTAGGAGAAGAAGGAAGGAGGGGGGAAGAGAAGGAACGAGGGAGCGTCGCCCCTCCCCCTAGTCCAATTCGAACTAGGCCCATGGGAGGGTGCGCGGCCAGCCCTTGGCAGCCCCATTCTCTCTCCCCTAGGCCCAATAAGGCCCATTACTTCTCCGGTGGTTCCGATAACCCTTCCGGCACTCCGATATATATCCGGTGACCCCCGGAACTCATCCGGTGTCCGAATATAGTCATCCAATATATCAATCTTTATGTCTCGACCATTTAGAGACTCCTTGTCATGTCTGTGATCACATCCGGGACTCCAAACAGCCTTAGGTACATGAAAACACATAAACTCATAATACCGATCGTCATCGAACGTTAAGCGTGCGGACCCTACGGGTTCGAGAACTATGTAGAAATGACCGAGACTCACTTCTGGTCAATAACCAATAGAGAAACCTGGATGCTCATATTGGTTCCTACATATTCTACAAAGGTCTTTATCGGTCAAACCACATAACAACATATGTTGTTCCCTTTGTCATCGTATGTTGCTTGCCCGAGATTCGATCGTCGGTATCATCATACCTAGTTCAATCTCGTTACTGGCAAATCTATTTACTCGTTCCGTAATGCATCATCCCGTAACTAACTCATTACTCACATTGCTTGCAAGGCTTATAGTGATGTGCATTACCGAGAGGGCCCAGAGATAACTCTCTGACAATCGAAGTGAAAAATCCTAATCTCGGTCTATGCCAACTCAACAAACACCATCGGAGACACCTGTAGAGCATCTTTGTAATCACCCAGTTACGTTGTGACGTTTGATAGCACACTAAGTGTTCCTCCGGTATTCGGGAGTTGCATAATCCCATAGTCATAAAAACATGTATAAGTTATGAAAGCAATAGAAATAAACTAAACGATCATAGTGCTAAGCTAACGGATGGGTCAAGTCAATCACATCATTCTCTAATGATGTGATCCCGTTCATCAAATGACAACTCTTGTCCATGGCTAGGAAACTTAACCATCTTTGATTAACGATCTTGTCAAGTAGAGGCATACTAGTGACACTCTGTTTGTCTATATATTCACACATGTACTAAGTTTCCGGTTAATACAATTCTAGCTTGAATAATAAACATTTATCGTGATATAAGGAAATATAAATAACAACTTTATTATTGCCTCTAGGGCATATTTCCTTCAGTCTCCCACTTGCACTAGAGTCAATAATCTAGATTACATTGTAATGATTCTAACACCCATGGAGTCTTGGTGCTGATCATGTTTTTCTCGTGAGAGAGGCTTAGTCAACGGGTCTGCAACATTCAGATCCGTATGTATCTTGCAAATCTCTATGTCTCCCTCCTTGACTTGATCACGGATGGAATTGAAGCGTCTTTTGATGTGCTTGGTTCTCTTGTGAAATCTGGATACCTTGGCCAAGGAAATTGCACCAGTATTGTCACAAAAGATTTTCATTGGACCCGATGCACTAAGTATGACACCTAGATCGGATATGAACTCCTTCATCCAGACTCCTTCATTTGCTGCTTCCGAAGCAGCTATGTACTCCGCTTCACACGTAGATCCCGCCACGACGCTCTGCTTGGAACTGCACCAACTGACAGCTCCGCCATTCAATAAAAATACGTATCCGGTTTGTGACTTAGAGTCATCCGGATCAGTGTCAAAGCTTGCATCAATGTAACCATTTACAACGAGCTCTTTGTCACCTCCATAAACGAGAAACATATCCTTAGTCCTTTTCCGGTATTTTAGGATGTTCTTGACCGCTGTCCAATGATCCACTTCTGGATTAGTTTGGTACCTCCCTGCTAAACTAATAGCAAGGCACACATTAGGTCTGGTACACAACATTGCATACATGATAGAACCTATGGGAGCATAGGGAATGACTTTCATTTTCTCTCTATCTTCAGTAGTGGTCGGGCATTGAGTCTGACTCTTCACACCTTGTAACACAGGCAAGAACCCTTTCTTTGCTTGATCCATTTTCAACCTCTTCAAAACTTTATCAAGGTATGTGCTTTGTGAAAGTCCAATTAAGCATCTTGATCTATCTCTATAGATCTTGATGCCCAATATATAAGCAACTTCACCGAGGTCTTTCATTGAAAAATTCTTATTCAACTATCCTTTTATGCTATTCAGAAAATCGAGTGTCATTTCCGATCAACAATATGTCATCCACATATAATATTAGAAATGCTACAGAGCTTCCACTAACTTTCTTGTAAATACAGGCTTCTCCAAAAATATGTATAAAACCATTTGCTTTGATCACACTATCAAAGCGTATATTCCAACTCTGAGAGGCTTGCACCAGTCCATAAATGGATCGCTGGAGCTTGCATACTTTGTTAGCACTTTTTGGATCGACAAAACCTTATGGTTGTATCATATACAACTCTTCTTTAAGATATCCATTAAGGAATGCAGTTTTGACATCCATTTGCCAAATTTCATAATCATAAAATGCGGCAATTGCTAACATAATTCGGATGGACTTAAGCATCGCTACGGGTTAGAAGGTCTCATCGTAGTCAACTCCTTGAACTTGTCGAAAACCTTTCGCAACAAGTCGAGCTTTGTAGACAATAATATTACCGTCCGTATCAGTTTTCTTCTTGAATATCCATTTATTCTCCATGGCTTGCCGATCATCGGGCAAGTCAACCAAAGTCCACACTTTGTTCTCATACATGGATCCCATCTCAGATTTCATGGCCTCAAGCCATTTTGCGGAATCTGGGCTCATCATCGTTTCCTCATAGTTCGTAGGTTCGTCATGGTCAAGTAACATGACCTCCAGAACAGGATTACCGTACCACTCTGGTGCGGATCTTACTCTGGTTGACCTACGAGGTTCGGTAGTAACTTGATCAGAAGTTTCATGATCATCATCATTAGCTTCCTCACTGTTTGGTGTAGGAATCATTGGAACTGATTTTTGTGATGAACTACTTTCCAATAAGGGAGCAGGTACAGTTACCTCATCAAATTCTACTTTCCTCGCACTCACTTCTTTCGAGAGAAACTCCTTCTCTAGAAAGGATCCATTCCTAGCAACGAATATCTTGTCTTCAGACCTGTGATATAAGTTGTACCCAACAGTCTCCTTTGGGTATCCTCTGAAGACACATTTCTCTGATTTGGGTTCCAGCTTATCAGGTTGAAGCTTTTTCACATAAGCATCGCAGCCCCAAACTTTAAGAAACGACAACTTGGGTTTCTTGCCAAACCACAATTCATATGGTGTCGTCTCAACGGATTTAGATGGTGCCCTATTTAACGTGAATGCAGCAGTCTCTAAAGAATAACCCCAAAATGATAGCGGTAAATCAGTAAGAGACATCATAGATCGCACCATATCTAATAAAGTACGATTACGACGTTCGGACACACCATTATGATGTGGTGTTCCGGGTGGCGTGAGTTGCGTAACTATTCCGCATTGTTTCAAATGAATACCAAACTCGTAATTCAAATATTCTCCTCCACGATCAGATGGTAGAAACTTTATTTTTTTGTTATAATGATTTTCCACTTAACTTTGAAATTCTTTGAACTTTTGAAATGTTTCAGACTTATGTTTCATCTAGTAGATATAACCATATCTGCTTAAATCATCTGTGAAGGTCAGAAAATAATGATACCCGCCGCGAGCATCAACACTCATCGGACCGCATACATCAGTATGTATTATTTCCAATAAGTCAGTTGCTCGCTCCATTGTTGTAACATCCCAAATTTTCAATTTGGAATGTTATACATTAGACCATCATTGCATATCATATTTTATTGCATTTTGGTTGATCCTAGAACTTCCACGCAACTCAAGGGCCTACGGAGAGAGTTGGGGATTTCGCTATTTTCATATTTGAGATTTTCTCGAATTATGAAAAGAGGATCGTTTGATTTTAATTATTTTTCTCTGAACTATTTATTTTACAAAAAAATAAAAGAGAGAGGATAAAATGACTTCTTCAAAATAAAGAAATATCAGAGATTTAATATTAAAATCAAATAAGATTTTTATTCAGAGTTTTGTCGCTATTTTATTTGAATTAGGAAAAAGTGCGTTTTTCAAAATTGTATTTTAGGCCCAAATAAATGTTCACCTTGTCCGACTTACTTTTAGAGGACAGGGAAAATTTATTTCGCGATTTTTGGAGTCCGTTTAGTATTTCTTTTCTTTCTTTTTCTGCATGTCAAATTTATTAAAAAAAAAGAGTTGACCGACTTAGGGCCGTATTCGGCCAGGACTTCTCGGGCCGGCCTTTAAAAGCCGCCGCCCGAGGCCCGTTCAACCCGCCCCGCCACCCAAAACCCTAACCCTAGCCGGAGCCTCGCCGCCATCGTGCCCCGCGCCGCCCGCGACAGAGCTCGCCGCCGCCCGCGCCGCCGCCCCGCCACCCGTGTCGCCTCGCCGCCGTCGCCGCCGCCCCGCCGGAGCCCCGCTGCCGCCGACTCACCGGATCCCACTGGAGTACGAGGTAGCCGCCAATTTTTTTAAAAAAACGATCGGTTTTATTTCATAAACCCTAGATTCGGTTTTTTCTAGATCTGGTTCGGGTTTTTTTTCTTTGCTTTAGTTATTTAGCGAACGCCCGCTTTTACGTTCGGTTTTACAAATGGTTTGCACCTTTAGCCACAGACGACGAACGTTTGTTCGTTAGCCTGTTCGTCAGTTTTTCTTTTTCTCGGATTTTCCGTCATTATTTTCACTCGCGATTCCTAGTCTGATTTTCTTTTTAGTATAACTTTTCGCTCGTTTATCGGAATCAGGCGATTCAAGCACCTAGAGTTTCGTCTCGAAACCCTCTTTCCGTTTCACTAACTTAAATAAGTTTTTACTACAGTAAAATTTGACCTAGGTCCATATTAGTAAATGAAGCTTGTTTCTCTCGCCGTTTGAGTTTTGTTGCTTCGTTTGATTTGATTCTTTTTGCCAACCGGAGTTCTTAAGTTAAACTTTCTGGTTAGATCTCTTATTTGAGTTTTACCTATGCTTTTGCTTGATTGCTTATTGTATGCTTGTTTGATTGCGATAGAGTACCCGGAGTGCGAAGCGTGCTACATCGAGTCTCTAGGTTTCGCGGATCATCGGCAAGGCAGGTAACACTTTGATCATACCTCTTACTACCCAGTTTTCATTGCATTAGATCAACCCTCAAACATTGCATGGTTAGGATCTGAAATAAATTGTTGGGTTTGGGAAGTAGATGAGGTAGTACCTATTCACCTGTTTATTATCAAACCCTGGGAGTTACTTCTACGTTGCTTATATTGCTATGCTATGCTTGTAGACGTGGATTGGGTTTGAGTGTTTTCATGACAGTTGTGAGTGTTGTTAATTAATAGTTAACTTAAGGTAGCAACTTTAATACACATCTGGGTGGATTGAGGCACCTGGGGAACCCAGTGATTGCCTGTATTTTTGGAAATCCCGGGGTACCGTGTGATTTTCCTATGGACCGCCACCCAGGCTCAAAGGGATCATAAGATTATTCATGCTGGAAACTTCCGTGTGCAGCCACATGCCATTATGGGCTCTGGCATAGTTGATTAAGTCATGTGAACTCTTACAGTGGTAGACTAGCAGATGTAGGGGATTGTAGGTGTACCGGTCTACCCATCGTAAGGTGCAAACACTTCTGAAAGACTGTGTCTCGGTCATTCGTTTCTAAAAAACCTTGTAGTGCGAGAAATTCAACTGAAGATCGAGTCTTGTGGGGAAAAGTGCACAAACCTCTGCAGAGTGTACAAACTAATCATGGTTAGCCGTGTCCCCGGTTATGGACATGTTGAGTATCTAGTTCTTGGATTATCATGTGGATCTCATCACTCTTAATTTAATTTGATTGGGTTTCAATGATGATTATTTTTAATTGGGATTGAGTTGGGTGATCCTTCTCAATGTTTAACAACTACCATGATAGTTAAATAAATTTTTTTCCTTTACAGTAGGGAAAATTGGCTTTTCGCAAAACCTATTAACCATACAGCCTCCACCAGCCATATATGCATATAGTGATAGCTTTACATTGTTCATTACTCTCTTGTGTTACCTTGCGAGCATATTCTATGTGCTGACCCGTTTTCGGGCTGCAACGTATCATGTTGCAGACTTTTTAGACGATGATTAAGGAGCCTTAGGTCGTGGTCTTTCACTCAGTGATGCCGTTGGAGTTGATGGACTCATTTTATCTTCCAAGCCTTCCGCTGTTATCGTATTAGATGGCCTTAAGCCATATTTATTGTAATAAGATCTCTTTTGAGACATTCAATGTAATAAGTGTGTGATTGCCACTCTGTTATAAATCCTTCAAGTACTCTGTGTGTGTTAGCATTACCGATCCAGGGATGACACTTATACACAAAGATCGGACTGTTTGAGGTCTGGTCGCTACAAAGATGGTATCAGAGCACACGTTGACTGTAGGACACGACCACTAAGCTAAAGCCCTAGATCACTACTCTCTTCTCATTTATAACTCCTCTCCTTTTTCTACATCTTTAGGATGGCGGACGCAAGGAACAAGTTTGCACAACTGGATGAAGACACCCCCTCTGGAAGACATTTGAAGGAAGTCACTAGGTACTTAAACAATGGAATACCAAGCTTCATCGGGACTTACAACGCCACCTTACCAGAAGAGGAGCGATGGATGATTCAAGTTCAAGTTCCAGGAAGGACATTCGCGCCAGTCACCAAACTCATAGAGTTTTCCTATGATGCACCAACCTGGAGTCTAGGAAAGAGCATGGCAGCTCACATCACCATGGGACGCATTGGAGAAGTTTACCACAAGGAGCTTAAGGATACTGTCGGTGTCAAAACCGGCGGATCTCCGGTAGGGGGTCCCGAACTATGCGTCTTAGGCGGATGGTAACAGGAGGCAGGGGACACGATGTTTACCCAGGTTCGGGCCCTCTTGATGGAGGTAAAACCCTACGTCCTGCTTGATTGTTCTTGATGGTATGAGTATTACAAGAGTTGATCTACCACGAGATCAGAGAGGCTAAACCCTAGAAGCTAGCCTATGGTATGATTGTTGTTATCCTACGGACTAAAACCCTCTGGTTTATATAGACACCGGAGGGGGCTAGGGTTTACACAAGGTCCGTTACAACGGAGGAGATATACATATCCGTATTGCCTAGCTTTCCTTCTACGCCAAGTAAAAGTCCCATCCGGACACGAGACGAAGTCTTCAATCTTGTATCTTCATAGTCCAACTGTCCGGCCAAAGGATATAGTCCAGTTGTCCGGAGACCCCCTAATCCAAGACTCCCTCAGTAGCCCCCGAACCAGGCTTCAATGACGTCAAGTCCGACACGCAGTATTGTCTTCGGCATTGCAAGGCGGGTTTTTCTCCAAATTTTGAATGTTTGTCAAGTAGTCTCCATCACCATAAATGTTGGACTTCTTGGCTTCTGCGCCCAATAAGGGCGTTTTTACATTCGCCCCCCTAGCGAGATAAATAAATTGTCTATTAAAGGGATGGGGATTCTTAGATCCAATCCATACCATCCTCCCATAGCGAGAATCCATCGGAGCGCGCTTCGGAAAAATCCACTCAACCATGGCTGACCACCGCAGCTCGTCCTCTCGCCCCCGTAGACCTAAGCCCGGTGATTGGGAGAGGTGTTCTGTCTCACATAGTCGATTAGTCGAACTACAGACTCAGGGATTTCTCCCTCCAGCGTATATGGTTCCCGTCTGAGCCGGGCTCGCCACCTACACTGGCGGGGAGCAAGCGGAGAGCTTCCCCGGCCCCTCTACGGGGGAGTGGGTATGCCTTGTTCCTTACTTGTTAAGGGGACTCGGATTTCCAATTCATCCGTTCCTCCGCGGGCTCCTGGAGTTTTACGGCCTCCAACTGCATAATTTCACCCCTGCTTCCATATTACACATCGCTGGCTACGTTGCCCTCTGCGAGTTATTCCTGGGCTGCGAGGCTCATTTTGAGCTGTGGAAAAGGTTATTTTGCCTCATCCCCCACACACAGAAGGGGTCACTTTATCAAGTAGGCGGAGCCGAAATATGGCGCATCACCGAAACCGGATACCTGTCCGGTACTCCGAAGAAGACGTCCGAGGACTGGCCTTCGGACTGGTTTTATATGGAGGACGTCCCCCTTCCGGACCCTGTTCGGTGGGGTCTTCCTAAGTTCAACAATACTCCTCTGAAGAAACGCCGAAGCTGGCGCCCACTGAACCCCCAGGAGGAAGACAACGGAGAAGTCCTTTACCTGATGAACCGGATTAAAGCGCTGGCTCAATCAGGATTGACAGTAATCGAGGTTATGTCAATATGCATAATGCGGGGAGTGCAGCCACTTCAATATCGAGGGCACCCCCTGTGGTGTTTTAACAGGGAAGATGATGCCACCTGTTGCGGGCGTAAGGGACCGGACACCGCTGCTGCTTTAGCAAAAATTCTGTCCAAGTTGTTCAAGGGAGAGGAAGAGGAGTTCATCCGCATCAACCCACGGGATGGATTCTCCATGTACAACCTTCCAAGCTGGGTGAGTTATATCTCCTTACTCCCATTCTTCCCGCATTCTTTGTCGTAGGTACTCACCTTGCCATTTTATGGCAGGAACTGCGAAAAGCCATAAGGGAGGTCAACAGCCCATCTCCACAACCAGAGGACCCTGACCGGGCCCTCGGTCCCGGACTCGAAGAAGATCCGGACATATTCGTGGAGCTGATAGACCGGCAGTTCTATCAATTAACTGTGATGACACCATGGTGGCCATTACGGCCAACAATCCCGGACTGCTCCCTGCGTCACACATAAGAAAAAACAAAATCCCAACTCCAAAAACTAGGATCCCCTTTTAGACACTTCACCTACCATATACATATGGTGTTTTATAGGGAAGGCATTCGGGACGCCGTGCCGAACCCGCAACAACTCGCCAACAAGAGGCACCGAGGCCGGGTAGGCCAAAAAGGAAGGCGATCAGGACGGAGACTCAGCATAGAGGTATGACAAAAAACCCCGTTCCGTGGTTGTCGTCTTTCTCGAAATGTAACGACGTCCATGTTTCTTTAACAGAAAAAACGCTCGACGGAATATGTCCGGCGAGGCTGCCGATCATGCTTCCACCAGTCGGGCTCCAGGGCTGGACATAGAGGCGGAAGCCGACATGGGGCGGACGCCGGATACTCCTCCTACAAAGGATGCGGATAGACTGTCCGCTACAAATTCAGAAGTGGAGAGTGCCATGAATCATAGGCGTTGCCGGGCCGTACTCTGTGACGCTTGCTTCTCACCAGAGGCATTTGATGCCTTCAATTCTAGAGACGCGTACCTCCGTGCTGTTCAAAATGGTCTAGCCAAAGCCACGGACCAATATGTAAGGGATGTACAGGTAAGCAAATCTGACGATTATATGTATCAGTAGCCCCTGAGACTTGAAACAGTTGGCAATACTGATTTAAGGATCATTTATTGTGCAGGTTCTTACAGAGAAGAATACTCGACTGTCACAGGAGCTGGAGGAATGCAAGACCCAACTTCGGGCCGCCGTTGCCGCATTGAAGGAACCTGAAAAGTCCCCAGCTGGTAAAATTTGTTTCAAAGAATGATAGGTACCATATAGCGTGCGGCATGGCTGCAGATGTAACAATAGATATAGCAAATGACTCCGGAGAGAATCCGGAGGACCAGCATGTCGTACGACAGCTAAAGGCTGGCGAACACATGCTGACAAAGGTCAGGCGGGAGAAAAACAATCTCCAAGACGCCAATACCAAGCTGAGCGTAGAATTGAAAGATGTTCGAGCTCAGCTTGCGGACTCCGAGAAGGAGAATAAGCGGCTTCGACGCGGCATTTTCAGTAAGTGCTTGAACGAACCCTTAAAAGGGTGCAGCGGAGAAGCCGGCTAACAGAGTTATGTCTGCAGGTATGCTGACGGGTCGTCCCGCGGAGGAGATGCCCAGGTCTGCGGGTGATCTTCTACCCGAGCTCTCACAACTACACGAACAAGTTCGGCAGGTGATGCAAGGTATTGCCCAGGCCTTGTGGCCATCTGTCTCCCTGCCCGCGGGCATTGGAGAGCTTGCGGAGAAGCTCAAGGGAGCACGGCGGCGCTTCCGATTATGGAAGATATCGGCCTGCCGTCAAGGTGCCAGGGAAGCCTGGGCCATGGTGAAGATGCGGTATACCAAGGCTGACCCAAACCACATGGCCGAGGTCAGACCTGTGGGGCCCGATGGGAAAGAGATCCCCGTTAGCTTAGTGTATGGGCAAGTAGAATTAGCCGCAAAGTACTCCCAACAGGATTGTAAACTAGACAGCCTGTTGGATGGTATAGAGGAGGAATTTAGTCAGTCTACATGACTATGTAATTAAAGTGACATGTATAATGCCTTCTAGCCGGATTGTAAATCATTTGTCATGGCGGACCTTTTCGCTTCAACCTCGGGACCCGATAGTCCGGAGTGTATCCGAATACCCGCTCAGTTATATAAGAATCGGGGTATGCATGGAAACTAGGCGTAGGGGTCATTAGTGCTTGAACAGACAAGTACCCAACTAGTTATGTTATATTACATGGGTAGTAAGAAACATCTTCCAGGGAGAATAGTTTCGTTAAGGGTTCCTTTCCCTGGGTACGCATGCCCTAAAGTGCATGTCCGGACTGCGAGAGGAAACGCAGGCAAAAACATCTGGGGGCACATATGGAAAATAAATAAAAATCATCTTTTGTTCACCGACCGAATATTCCCTTAAGAACGCTAGCTTTCGGCTTCACCCAGTTTGAGGTACACATCCGGCTGACCCGGCAGTAACAATCGCAGAGGTGCTCCCCTTATGCCCTAGCCGAATTAACGGGAACGTAGGGCATAAATACAGGAGCCAGGCAACCCAGCTTGGCCAAAACTTAAGTCATATCGATGCATATAATGGCGAAGAAAAGGTACATGCGGAAGAATAACACATGTGCGGGGCATGAAGCCCAGATGAATAAATAAGCTTCTGTGTAAGAAGCCCCCGGGTATAATGAGCGTGGTTAGCGCGTCAATAGTGTGCAAGCAAGGCACAAGTTGGCCCTTGGAGGCCTTGAGAAAGAATAAAAGAAATAAAGAGAAAAAAGACAGATAATGTATATGCAAAAAATGGATAGAGGAAGGAGACGAACATAGGGTTCGACACTAGGCGTAGAATCTTCGGAGCCTGGCTGCGTTCCATGGGTTCGGCTCAAGTCAATTATTCGATGCATCCCGCAGACGGTACACTCCACCGGTCAGAACTTGGTCAATAATGAAGGGACCTTCCCATTTGGGCTCGAGCTTGGTCTTTTTCTTCTCTGGCAGGCGTAGAACTAACTTGCCAATGTTATAAGTTGTGGCCCGTACTTCTCTGCTTTGGTATCTGCGAGCCTCTTGTTGATAGAATGCGGAACGGGCGTTTGCCACGTCGTGCTCCTCCTCCAGGGTGTCCAGACTGTCCTGCCGATCAAGCTCGGCTTCTCTTTCTTCGTACATGCGCACTCGAGGTGAGTCATGAATTATGTCGCAGGGCAGAACCGCCTCTGCGTCGTACACCATAAAGAAGGGTGTGTATCCGGTAGTACGATTCGGTGTGGTCCGCTGACCCCAGAGTACGGAGTCGAGCTCCTCTACCCAGTGCGTGTTAGACTCCTTTAAGGACCACACTAATCTGGGTTTGATGCCGCTCATGATAAGACCATTTGCTTGCTCAACTTGGCCATTGGTTTGTGGGTGATAGGCAGAAGCATAATCGAGCTTGATGCCCATGTTGCTGCACCAGAGTTTTACCTCGTCAGCCATGAAGTTCATGCCATTGTCGGTGATGATGCTGTGGGGGACGCCATAACGGTGTACGACCCCGGATATGAAGTCTATCACCGGTCCGGATTCAGCCGTTTTAACAGGTTTGGCTTCTATCCATTTGGTGAATTTATCCACCATGACCAGTAAGTATTTTTTCTTATGGGTTCCCCCTTTAAGGGGTCCAACCATGTCAAGCCCCCAGACCGTGAAGGGCCAGGTAATGGGGATTGTTTGGAGGGCGGTGGGTGACATGTGGCTTTAGTTTGCAAAAAGCTGGCAACCGACGCAGCTCTGGACCAAGTCCTGTGCGTCTGCCGGGCCGTCGGCCAATAAAAACCTGTACGGAAGGCCTTGCTTACAAGGGCCCGGGCTGCGGGGTGGTGGCCACCGAGTCCGGCGTGAATTTCTACCAAAAGCATCTTCCCTTCCTCTTCGGAGATGCACCTTTGAAGGACTCCGGTAGTGCTCTTTTTATACAACTCTCCCTCATGGACCCTGTAGGCTTTAGATCGCCGCACTATGCAGCGTGCCTCATTTTGGTCCTCGGGAAGTTCCTGCCTAGTTAGGTAGGCCAGGAATGGTTCTGTCCATGGGGCGATGATGGCCATTATTACGTGGGTTGAAGGTGTTATTTCGGTGGCAGAGCCTCCGATTATATCAGAGTGTTCGGTATCGGGCATTTTGGCCAGGTCCGGACTATTCTTACCGGTGTCCCCTTCCCATACCATGGATGGCTTAAACAACCTCTCCAAAAGATGTTGGGGGGCCGCATCACATTTTGCGCCGATGCGGGCGAGGATATCTGCCGCCTGATTGTTTTCCCGAGCCACATGGTGAAATTTGAGCCCCTCGAACCGAGCTGACATCTTTAGGACGGCGTTGCGATAGGCTGCCATCTTCGGATCCTTGGCATCGAAGTCTCCATTTATTTGGGATATTGCGAGGTTCGAATCCCCACGCACCTCCAGGCATTGAATGCCCATGGAAACTGCCATCCGGAGACCATGTAACAGGGCTTCATATTCGGCTGCATTGTTGGAGTCTGTATACAGTATCTGTAGTACGTATTGAACTGTATCCCCGGTTGGGGACGTCAGGACGACGCCAGCCCCCAGACCAGCCAGCATTTTGGAGCCATCAAAGTGCATGATCCAATTGGAGTGTGCGCCGTACTCTATAGGGAGTTCGGCTTCCGTCCATTCGGCGACAAAGTCGGCCAATACTTGCGATTTAATGGCTCGCCAGGGTTTGTATGTTATGTCGAACGGGAGGAGCTCAATGGCCCATTTGGAAATCCGGCCCGTGGCGTCGCAGTTGTTTATAATATCATTAAGTGGCACTTCCGAGGCTACTGTAATTGAACACTCTTGAAAGTAGTGTCGCAGCTTCCAGGATGCCATGAATACCGCACAAGCTATCTTTTGATAATTTGGGTACCGTGATTTGCATGGAGTGAGGACAGTGGATACATAATATACTGGCTTTTGAAGGGTGAATTTATGTCCGTCCATTTCTCGTTCGACGACGAGCACTGTGCTTACAACCTGATGAGTTGCCGCAATGTACAACAGCATTAGCTCGCCGATGTTTGGCGCGGCCAGGATTGGGTTGGTTGCCAGTATGGCTTTTATTTCTTCCAATCCGGCTGTGGCAGCGTCTGTCCACTCGAAGTGTTCGGTGCGCCGAAGGAGGTGATAAAGGGGTAATGCCTTTTCTCCTAAGCGGGAGATAAAGCGGCTTAGAGCTGCCACACATCCGGTTAATTTCTGGATTTGTTTGAGGTCCGTTGGTATAGCCAACTGTGACAGAGCTCGAATTTTGGCCGGATTTGCTTCAATTCCTCTACTGGAGACAATGAAACCCAGGAGCTTTCCGGCTGGTACACCGAAAACGCATTTTCCCGGATTGAGCTTGATGTCGTATGTTCGGAGGTTGTCGAATGTGAGCCTCAAGTCGTCTATTAGAGAGTCGACGTGTTTGGTTTTGACGACCACATCATCTACGCATGCCTCTACTGTTTTGGCGATCTATTTCTCCAGACATGTCTGAATCATGCGTTGATATGTTGCGCCGGCGTTTTTTGAGCCCAAAAGGCATTGTGTTGAAACAGAAGGGGCCGTATGGTGTGATAAATGCCATTGCGGCTTGGTCGGACTCCGCCATCTTGATTTGGTGGTAGCCGGAGTATGCGTCTAGGAAACACAATGAATCGTGTCCTGCGGTAGCATCGATAATTTGATCGATGCGGGGGAGGGGGAAGGGATCCTTTGGGCAAGCCTTGTTGAGGTCCTTGAAATCGACACATAGGCGCCAGGATTTGGCCTTCTTTGGTACCATCACCAGGTTTGCTAGCCAATCCGGGTGTTTTATTTCTCTAATGAATCCGGCCTCCTATAACTTGGCTAGTTCCTCTCCCATAGCTTGTCTCTGAGGTTCAGAGAAACACCGAAGAGTCTACTTGACTGGCTTGAATCCCTTTAGAATATTAAGGCTGTGCTCGGCCAGCCTGCGTGGGATTCCTGGCATGTCTGAGGGGTGCTAGGCGAATATGTCCCAATTCTCGCGCAGGAACTCTCGTAGTGCGGCGTCCACGGCGGGGTTTAACTATGCCCCGATGGAGGCTGTTTTTGTAGGGTCCGTTGGGTGGACTTGGAATTTGACTATTTCATCCGCTGGTTTAAAATAGGTGGACTTGGATCTCTTGTCAAGTATCACGTCGTCCCTATCCACTGTGGAGCGTAGCGCAGTTAATCCCTCGGCCGAAAGGGCTTCGGATAAAGCCTCGGGGGCTAATGCGGCTGTCTTGTTTTCGGCGCGGAGTGCTATGTCCGGATCACTAGCGAGGGTGATGATTCCATTGGGCCCGGGCATTTTGAACTTCATGTACCCGTAATGGGGTATGGCTTGGAAGATCGTGAACGCCTCCCGCCCTAAAAGGGCGTGGTATCCTCTACTGAACGGGGCCACTTGGAATGTAATTTCTTCGGACCTATAGTTCTTCGGCGTGCCGAATACCACATCTAGTGTGATTTTCCCAGCACAGCGTGCTTCCTGACTGGGGATGATTCCTCTGAAGGTTGTGCTGCTTTGCTCAATGCGGTTCCAGTCTATTTCCATTTTTTGAAGAGTTTCCTCATAGATGAGGTTTAATCCACTGCCGCCGTCCATGAGTACTTTGGTGAGTCGAAAGCTGTCCACAATTGGACTGAGGACCAGTGCAGCTGGTGCTCGGGCTGTTCGGAATTTAGGTTCATCACTGGCATTGAAGGTAATAGCCGTGTCACTCCATGGATTTATCGCTGCCACGTGGCAGATTTCGGCAAGGCTGCGGAGTGTTCGCTTGTGCCTATTATTTGATGCGAAGGTCTCAAAGACTGTTAATACCGTATTGTTATCCCTAGGATGGTGCTCTGTGGCATCTGGGATGAGAAGATCCTCACCGCTTTTGGCCACCTGCCGGAGTATCCAACATGCTCTAAGGCTGTGTGTTGGTATGGTATCCACTGTACTATGAATTTTGCAGGGTCCGTTGAGCCATCCCTCCAATACGGTTCCATGCACTGTAGAGGGTTTTTGCTTCTTTGTAATTAAGTCGGGTGTCTTATGATAGTGCACCCTTTTACTTCGAACTGGGTGTATATTCGGAGTCGGATTATCCCAAAATTTCGTTTCGGTTTTCCAGGCACTTTCCATCGCACAGTACTTTCGTACTATGGACGCCAAGTCAGCGAAGCGTGATATGTCACGCCGACTTAAGGCGTTAAGGATTCCCTTGTCCGTGCAATTATTGCAGAAAAATGAGACTGCGTCTTCCTCGCGACAGTCCTTAACCTTGTTCATCATAAGGAGGAATCTGGCCCAATAATGATGTACTGTTTCATGGGGCTCTTGCCTGATGTGGGAAAGATCATTTATGTTTGGGTGGGTGGTGGATTTGAGTCCGAACCCTTACCCGGTCTGAGACCCAGGGGCCGAGGAGTTTCCAATCTTGGAAGTTTGGATTCCGGGATGTTGCCCGATAAGTCTGGCCCGCTGCCTGACTCTAGGTTTAGGGCTTGGGTGATGTCCTCCCGTAAATGGGTATCCGGCTCGGAGAGGTCAGGAATCCAGAGATAGTTAGTCCTCAAGATAGAGGAAGAATCGCTGCATTGTTCCTCCACCACCGCAATATGATGGGTGACCGGTGGAGAGTTAATCTCCCTTTGATCGGGTTTAAGCCCAATCCAATCATAGTCCGTAGCGATTCCCAAGGCGGCGATGCGATCCAAGAGCTCATTTAGGGAAGAGAGCTCCATTGGATCCATCTGCTCGGCGAATTCTGAGCCGATGTGGAGGCTGTTTTCGATGACCCGAGAAGTCATCATCGGTGCAGCAGCCGAACGAGCGGTCATGATGAAACTGCCTAGCTGGAGAGTTTGGCCGACAGCCAGGGCTCCCCCGGCGGTAATGTTGTTTTTAACAACAAGATGAGGCATCCTTCCTTACGGCGACGGCACAGTGGAACTCTCAATGAAAGCACCAATGTCGGTGTCAAAACAAGCGGATCTCGGGTAGGGGGTCCCGAACTGTGCGTCTTAGGCGGATGGTAACAGGAGGCAGGGGACACGATGTTTACCCAGGTTCGGGCCCTCTTGATGGAGGTAAAACCCTACGTCCTGCTTGATTGTTCTTGATGATATGAGTATTACAAGAGTTGATATACCATGAGATCAGAGAGGCTAAACCCTAGAAGCTAGCCTATGGTATGATTGTTGTTGTCCTACGGACTAAAACCCTCCAGTTTATATAGACACCGGAGGGGGCTAGGGTTTACACAAGGTCGGTTACAAAGGAGGAGATATACATATCCGTATTGCCTAGCTTGCCTTCTACGCTAAGTAAAAGTCCCATTCGGACACGAGACGCAGTTTTAATCTTGTATCTTCATAGTCCAACAGTCTGGCCAAAGGATATAGTCCAGCTGTCCGGAGACCCCCTAATCCGAGACTCCCTCAGATACTATCTACCATATTTGTGGGTGTCGAGATGAGCAATGGGAGATGATTAGCACCAGGAAGGATAGAGACATTGCAGCTTTCATCTAGGAGTTAAACTAGCATATTCGCCGCCAGGAGAACCAGATGTGCGCAGGAATGATAGATCTGAAAAAGGCAATAACTAGGATCACGGAGCTTGAAGAGGAACTCAAGTCTACTCGTGAAGATTATGAGGAGGAAATCATCGTACTAGTGGAAAGGAATGATGATCTGGAAAGGAAGCTAGGAGTATTTATGGGAGACCCCGCACCAGGAGGAGAAGATGAAGAACCCAAGGAGATTCGTCCGGAGGACTACATCATCATCGACGACACCGATTCGGACTCCGATGATAGCGATGATGACTATGTTGATGAAGCTAGAGCAGATGTCATGGAGTCTTCAACCGATCAATATTTCTAGTTGACCACCAAAGGAGTAGTAGTAGTCTACCATGTAAATAGTATAGTCCAAGCACTTTGTAACAATAGTTCTAGACTGATTGTATGCCTTGCTTGATTGATTGAGTGATATGATTGTGGTTGTCTCATGTGCATATGGGTAGTGTTTTCTCACTAGACCTCATTCTATTCTATTCTATTCTCTCTAAACCATTAGATGCCTCCGAGACGTGACCCCGGATTTACCTTTCCACCGGAGCTCACTCAGTTGATCCAGCAGCAGAATACCCTGATGCAGCTATTAGTTCAGAACCAAGGCAACAACAACAACAACCCACCGCCACCACTACCACCAGTTGACAACTTAGCCTGTTTCCTGAGGTTGCAGCCGCCGGTGTTCTCCAGTAGCACCGAGCCGATAGTTGCAGATGATTGGCTCCGCAGGATTGGAAGGGATTTAACCACTGCAGGATGCACAGATGCTGAGAAGGTGCGTTTTGCCGCACACCAATTGGATGGACCAGCAGCCTCATGGTGGGAGAATTACACTGTCACTTATCCTATAGCCACTATCACATGGGATCAGTTCCAGGAAGCTTTCCGTACTGCCCATGTATCAGCAGGAGCTATGGCCATGAAGAAGCATGAGTTTCGCAACTTACGCCAAGGAGGACGCACTGTTGGCCAATATGTGGATGAGTTTAGCAAGTTAGCACATTATGCTCCAGATGACGTTGCTACGGATGTAGCTAAGGAGAAGTTTTCTGGAGGGACTGAATGATGAGCTAAGCATGAAATTGATGGTAGCAAATTTTAATAACTACAAGGAGTTGGTGGATAGAGCTCTCATGCTTGAAGGGAAGCAACAACAGATTGATAGCCGCAAGAGGAAGTATGGACAGGGGAAGTATAATTCTGGCGCCCAGCAGAGACCCCGTTTCACCCCGAACTCGGGAGGACTTTTTCATAACCATGGAGGCAACACTCATAATGGAGGAAGTTCGCACAACCATAATGGCCCCAAGAACGGCAATGGTAATGGAGGAAGTAACGGACAAAATTGTTCCAACCTGGCAACACCCGCCAAGGACTTAAGCCACGTTACATGCTACAAGTGTCAGAAGACCGGACATCACGCCAATGAATTTCCTGAAGCTAAGAATGGAAACAACAATGGATGCTCTAGGAAGAAGCCTAACCCTTTCAACAGGGGACAAGTGAACCACGTTAACGTGGAGGAGATCGAAGCCTAGCCAGACGCAGTAATTGGTAAGTTTTCGGTTGAGTCTTTTACTGCAGTTGTTCTTTTTGATACTGGTGCATCGCATTCATACATATCAAGGGGATTTGTGAATAAGTATAAGTTGCCCACTAGAGTACTTAAGACACCCATGTTAGTAACCTCACCCGGAGCAGAGTATATGGCAAGCCATGGATGTTTTCAGATGCCATTGGCCATAGGTAGGCATGTTTTCCCCTCCGATCTGATAATTTTGGAATTGCAAGGTTTGGATGTGATTCTGGGTATGGATTGGCTATCGATGTATGGAGGAAACATCAATTGCGCCAGTAAGACGATTTTACTCACCACCCTAGAAGGAAGAAGGATCAAGTATGTATCCCGGCATGTGCCGAATAGGACTCAAGTAAATTGCTTATCTGGAGTAGTACAGGAGGAAGTACCAGTGGTGAAGGAATTTCTATATGTGTTTCCAGAAAAATTGCCAGGCATGCCACCGGATAGAGACATAGAGTTTTTGATAGAGCTTTTGCCAGGCACAGGGCCAATATCTAAGAATCCGTACAGGATGCCCGCACAGGATTTAGAAATAAGAAGCAGATTAAGGAGTTACTGGATAAGGGATACATTCGTCCAAGCTCATCACCTTGGGGATCACCGGTACTTCTAGTGGAGAAGAAGGATGGATCGTTAAGGATGGTTGTTGATTCTCGTGGATTAAATGAAGTAACGATCAAGAACAAAGTACCCACTGCCGATGATCCATGATTTGTTTGGTCAGCTGCAAGGAGCTAAGGTGTTTTCCAAGATCGATTTGTGATCAGGTTATCACAAGTTGAAGATTCGAGAGCGGGACATACCTAAGACAGCTTTTACCACAAGGTATGGGCTATATGAGTATACCGTTATGTCATTTCGTTTGACTAACGCACCTGCTTATTTTATGAACATGATGAACAAAGTGTTTATGGAGTTTTTGGATAAGTTCATCGTAGTGTTCATTGATGATATTCTGGTTTACTCGAAGAATGAAGAAGAACATAAGGAACACTTGCGTTTGGTACTTGGCAAGCTTAGGGAACATCAATTATACGCCAAGTTCAGCAAGTGTGAGTTTTGGTTGAAGGAAGTTGGATTTCTTGGACATGTTATATCCGGAGAAGGAATAGCAGTAGACCCCAACAAAGTTGTCACCGTGACAAATTGGGAAGCACCCACGACAGTTGGAGAGATCCCGAGTTTTCTTGGACTCGCCGGATACTACCGGAGGTTCATTGAGAATTTCAAAAAGATTGCTAAACCAATGAAGGAGTTGTTAAAGAAGGACACCAAGTTCAATTGGACTGAGGAATGTGAGGCCAGTTTCCAGGAGTTGAAGAGACGCTTGGTTACATCACCAGTGTTGATCCTGCCAGATCAACGCAAGGATTATGAAGTGCATTGCGATGCTTCTCGTCAAGGACTTGGAGCAGTGCTTATGCAGGAAGGAAGAGTTGTTTCATATGCCTCACGACAGCTTAAACCCCATGAGTTAAATTATGCCACGCATGATTTGGAGTTAGCAGCCGTAGTGCATGTGTTGAAAACATGGAGACATTTTCTCATCGGAAACCATTGTGAGGTATACACGGATCACGAGAGTTTGAAGTATATTTTCACACAAAAGGAGTTAAATCTCAGGCAGAGGAGATGGTTAGAACTCATTAAGGATTATGACATGAAGTTGCACTATCATCCTGGAAAGGCTAACATAGTAGCCGATGCATTGAGCCGCAAGAATCATGTCAATACCCTCATGACCGGAGGATTACCCGGGGAGTTAGCAGAAGACCTTCGTGAGCTATGTTTGGAGATAGTTCTGAGAGGTTATGTAGCAGCTTTGGAGATTCATTCCACTTTGATGGATAAGATCAGAGAAGCACAAAGGATGGACAAGGAGATTGCCGAGATAAAGGAAAAGATGAGCAAAGTAAAAGCCAAGGGATTTCATGAGGATGAGCACGATACATTATGGTTTGAGGACCGCATATATGTGCCAAAAGATCAGGAGATCAGGAAGTTGATTCTGCAAGAGGCCCATGATTCGCCATATTCGATTCACCTAGGAAATACCAAGATGTATCTGGATTTGAAGGACAAGTTCTAGTGGACCGGTATGAAGAAGGATATTGCGGAGTATGTAGCAGTTTGTGATGTATGTCAGAGACTGAAGGCAGAACATCAGAAGCCAGCAGGATTGCTACAGCCATTACCTATACCCGAATGGAAGTGGGATAAACTAGGCATGGATTTTATCACGGGATTGCCCAGGACTCGTTCAGGCTATGACTCGATATGGGTTGTAGTTGGTCGATTGACGAAAGTAGCCCATTTCATCCAAGAAAAGACCACTTACACCAGTGCTAGATTGACGAAGATCTATATGACCAGGATCGTATGTCTGCATGGAGTTCCGAGGACTATTGTATCAGATAGAGGAACCCAGTTTACTTCAAAGTTTTGGAATCAGTTGCATGAAACTTTGGGAACCAGACTAGAGTTCAGTATAGCTTTTCACCCGCAAACAGATGGACAGACTGAAAGAGTAAATCAGATTTTGGAGGACATGTTGAGAGCTTGTGCGCTAGACTATGGATCTAGTTGGGATGATAATTTGCCTTATGCAGAGTTCTCTTATAACAACAAATATCAAGCCAGTTTGAAGATGGCTCCATTCGAAGCATTGTACGGAAGGAGGTGCAGAAGACCGTTGTTGTGGGACGAAGTTGGAGACTGACAGTTGTTTGGACCAGATTTGATTAAAGAGTCTGAAGAGAAGGTTAAGCTGATTCGCGATAGACTCAAGATAGCCCAATCCAGACAAAAGAGTTATGCGGATTCAAAACGCAAGGAGACAACCTACGAAATCGGAGACAGAGCGTATCTTCGAGTATCACCACTCCGAGGAGTGAAGCGTTTTGGAGTTAAGGGAAAGTTAGCACCACGTTTTGTGGGACCATACGAAGTTTTGGAACATATGGGAGAAGTTGCTTACAAGTTGGAATTACCCGAAGGATTGTCTGGAGTTCACGACGTGTTCCACATTTCTCAGTTGAAGAAGTGCCACGCGGAGATGGCAGAAATTCCTCTGAGGGATACAGTGCCGCTAGAAGCAATACAGTTAGATAGCGATTTGACCTACGAGGAGAAACTAGTCAAGATACTCGAGTTTGCCAGCCGAGTTACACGCAGCAAGGTTATCAAATTTTGCAAGGTTCAGTGGAGTCACCATACCGAGGATGAAGCCACTTGGGAACAAGAAGAAGACTTATGAAAGGATCACCCTCACCTATTTTCTAGCCAACCCGAATCTCGAGTGCGAGATTCATCTTAAGGGGGGTAGGTTTGTAACATCCCAAATTTGCAATTTGGAATGTTATACATTAGAGCATCATTGCATAGCATATTTTATTGCATTTTGGTTGATCCTAGAAATTCCACGCAACTCAAGGACCTACGGAGAGAGTTGGGGATTTCGCTATTTTCATATTTGAGATTTTCTCGAATTATGAAAAGAGGATCGTTTGATTTCAATTATTTTTCTCTGAACTATTTCTTTTACAAAAAAATAAAAGAGAGAGGATAAAATGACTTCTTCAAAATAATGAAATATCAGAGATTTAATATTAAAATCAAATAAGATTTTTATTCGGAGTTTTGTCGCTATTTTATTTGAATTAGGAAAAAAGTGCATTTTTCAAAATTGCATTTTAGGCCCAAATAAATGTTCATCTTGTCCAGCTTATCTTTAGAGGACGGGGAAAATTTATTTCAGGATTTTTGGAGTCCGTTTAGTATTTATTTTCTTTCTTTTTCTGCACGTCGAATTTATTAAAAAAGAGTCAACCGACTTAGGGATGTATTCGGCCAGGACTTCTCAGGCCGGCCTTTAAAAGCCGCCGCCCGAGGCCCGTTCAACTCGCCCTGCCACCCGAAACCCTAACCCCAGCCGGAGCCCCGCCGACACCGCCACCGCAGCCGCCGCGCCCCGCGCCGCCGACTCCGGAGCCCCACCGCCGCCGACTCGCCGGATCCCGCTAGAGTACGAGGTAGCCGCCAGTTTTTTATAAAAACCGATCGGTTTTATTTCATAAACCCTAGATTCGTTTTTTTCTAGATCCAGTTTGGGTTTTTTTCTTTGGTTTAGTTATTTAGCGAACGCCCGCTTTTACGTTCGGTTTTACGAACGGTTTTCACCGTTTAGCCGCAGACGACGAACGTTCGTTCGTTAGCCTGTTCGTCAGTTTTTCTTTTTCTCGGATTTTCCGTGATTATTTTCAATCGTGATTCCTGATCTGATTTTCGTTTTAGTATAACTTTTCGCTCGTTTATCGGAATCAGGCGATTCAAGCGCCTAGAGTTTCATCTCGAAACCCTCTTTCCGTTTAACTAACTTAAATAAGTTTTTTCTACTATAAAATTTGACCTAGTTCCAGATTAGTAGACGAAGTTTGTTTCTCTCGCCGTTTGAGTTTTGTTGCTTCGTTTGATTTGATTCTTTTTGCCAACAGGAGTTCTTAAGTTAAACTTTCTGGTTAGATCTCTTATTTGAGTATTACCCGTGCTTTTGCTTGATTGCTTTTTGTATGCTTGTTTGATTGCGATAGTGTACTCGGAGTGCGAAGCGTGCTACACCGAGTCTCTAGGTTTCGCGGATCATCAGCAAGGCAAGTAACACTTTGATCGTACCTCTTACTACCCAGTTTTCATTGCATTAGATCAACCCTCAAACATTGCATGGTTAGGATCTGAAATAAATTGTTGGGTTTGGGAAGTAGATGAGGTAGTACCTATTCACCTGTTTATTATCAAACCCTGGGAGTTACTTCTACGTTGCTTATATTGTTGTGCTATGCTTGTAGACGTGGATTGGGTTTGAGTGTTTTCATGACAGTTGTGAGTGTTGTTAATTAATAGTTAACTTAAGGTGGCAACTTTAATACACATCTGGGTGGATTGAGGCACCTGGGGAACCTAGTGATTGCCTGTATTTTTGGAAATCCCGGGGTACCGTGTGATTTTCCTATGGACTGCCACCCAGGCTCAAAGGGATCATAAGATTATTCATGCTGGAAACTTCCGTGTGCAGCCACATGCCATTATGGGCTCTGGCATAGTTGATTAAGTCGTGTGAACTCTTACAGTGGTAGACTAGCAGATGTAGGGGATTGTAGGTGTACCAGTCTACCCATCGTAAGGTGCAAACACTTCTGAAAGACTGTGTCTCGGTCATCCGTTTCTCAAACACCTTGTAGTGCGAGAAATTCAACGAAGGAGATCGAGTCTTGTTGGGAAAACTGCACAAACCTCTGCAGAGTGTACAAACTAATCATGGTTAGCCGTGTCCCCGGTTATGGACATCTTGAGTATCTAGTTCTTGGATTATCATGTGGATCTCATCACTCTTAATTTAATTTGATTGGGTTTCAATGATGATTATTTTTAATTGAGATTGAGTTGGGTGAACCTTCTCAATGTTTAACAACTACCATGATAGTTAAATAAAATTTATTCCTTTGAAGTAGGGAAAAATTGGCTTTTCGCAAAACATATTAACCATACAGCCTCCACCGGCCATATATGCATATAGTGATAGCTTTACATTGTTCATTACTCTCTTGTGTTACCTTGCCAGCATATTCTATGTGCTGACCCGTTTTCGGGCTGCAACGTATCATGTTGCAGACTTTTCAGACGACGAGTAAGGAGCCTTAGGTCGTGGTCTTTCACTCAGTGATGCCGTTGGAGTTGATGGACTCATTTTATCTTCCAAGCCTTCCGTTGTTATCGTATTAGATGGCCTTAAGCCATATTTATTGTAATAAGTTCTCTTTTGAGACATTCAATGTAATAAGTGTGTGATTGCCACGCTGTTATAAATCCTTCAAGTACTGTGTGTGTCAGCATTACAGGTCCAGGGATGACACTTATACACAGAGATCATACTGTTTGAGGTGTGGTCGCTACAATTGTTCGCAAGCATCAAGTGATTCCAAAAGTCCATCAGCTTGGAGTTTCTTCATGCGCTTTACACCAATATGACCTAAACGGCAGTGCCACAAATAAGTTGCACTATCATTATTAAATTGATATCTTTTGGCTTCAATACTATGAATATGTGTATCACTACTATCAAGATTTAGTAAAAGCAGACCACTCATCAAGGGTGCATGACCATAAAAGATATTACTCATATAAATAGAACAACCATTATTCTCTGATTTAAATGAATAACTGTCTCGCATCAAACAATATACAGATATAATGTTCATGCTTAACGCTGGCACCAAATAACAATTATTTAGGTCTAAAACTAATCTCGAAGGTAGATGTAGAGGTAGCGTGTCGACGGTTATCACATCGACTTTGGAACCATTTCCACGCGCATCGTCACCTCGTCCTTAGCCAATCTTCGCTTAATCCGTAGCCCATGTTTTGAGTTGCAAATATTAGCAACAGAACCAGTATCAAATACCAAGGCGCTACCGCGAGCATTAGTAAGGTACACATCAATAACATGTATAACAAATATACCTTTCACTTTGCCATCCTTCCTATCCGCCAAATACTTGGGGCAGTTCCACTTCCAATGACCAGTCCCTTTGCAGTAGAAGCTCTCAGTCTCAGGCTTAGGTCCAGACTTGGGCTTCTTCACTTGAGCAGCAACTTGCTTGCTGTTCTTCTTGAAGTTCCCCTTCTTCCCTTTGCCCTTCTTCTTGAAACTGGTGGTCTTGTTGACCATCAACACTTGATGCTCCTTATTGATTTCTACCTCCGCAGCCTTTAGCATTGCGAAGAGCTCGGGAATTGTCTTATCAATCCCTTGCATATTATAGTTCATCACGAAGCTTTTGTAGCTTGGTGGCAGTGATTGAAGAACTCTTTCAGTGATACTATCATCAGGAAGATTAACTCCCAGTTGAGTCAAGTGGTTGTGGTACCCAGACATTCTGAGTATATGTTCACTGACAGAACTATTTTCCTCCACTTTGCAGCTGTAGAACTTATTGGAGACTACATATCTCTCAATCCGGGCATTTGCTTGAAATATTAACTTCAACTCCTGGGACATCTCATATGCTCCATGACGTTCAAAACGTTGTTGAAGTCCCGGTTCTAAGCCGTAAAGCATGGCACACTGAACGATCGAGTAGTCATCAGCTTTGCTTTGCCAGACGTTCTTAACGTCCGGAGTTGCAGAGGTACCTAGACATCCCTCTAGTGATCTAAATGATCACATGGTCCATATCAACTAAACCATGTTCGATCATCACGTGAGATGTGGAATAGTTCTCAATGGTGAACATCACTATGTTGATCATATATACTATATGATTCACGTTCAACCTTTCAGTCTCAGTGTTCCGAGGGCATATCTACATATGCTAGGGTCGTCAAGTTTAACCTGAGTAATCTACACGTGCAAAACTGGCTTGCACCCGTTGTATGTGAACGTAGAGCTTATCACACCCGATCATGATGTGGTGTCTCGGCACGACGAACTGTAGCAACGGTGCATACTCACAGAGAACACTTATACCTTGAAATTTAGTGAGGGATCATCTTATAATGCTACTACCGTACTAAGCAAAATAAGATGCATAAATAATAAACATCACATGCAATCAAAATATGTGACATGATATGGCCATCGTCATCTTGTGCCTTTGATCTCCATCTCCAAAGTACCGTCGTGATCTCCATCGTCACCGGGTTGACACCTTGATCTCCATCATAGCATCGTTGTCGTCTTGCCAACTATTGCTTCCACGACTATCGCTACCGCTTAGTGATAAAGTAAAGCAATTACATGGCCATTGCATTTCATATAATAAAGCGACAACCATAAGGCTCCTTCCAGTTGCCGATAACTTTTACAAAACATGATCATCTCATACAACAATTTATATTTCCTCACGTCTTGACCATATCACATCACAACATGCCCTGCAAAAACAAGTTAGACGTCCTATACTTTGTTGTTGCAAGTTTTATGTGGCTGCTACGGGCTTCTAGCAAGAACCGTTCTTACCTACGCATCAAAACCACAATGATTTTTTGTCAAGTGTGTTGTTTTAACATTCAACAAGGACCGGCCATAGTCAAACTCGATTCAACTAAAGTTGGAGAAACAGACACCCGCCAGCCACCTGTGTGCGAAGCACGTCGGTAGAACCAGTCTCATGAACGCGGTCATGTAATGTCAGTCCGGGCTGCTTCATCCAACAATACCGTAGAATCAAAGTAAGACATTGGTGGTAAGCAGTATGACTATTATCGCCCACAACTCTTTGTGTTCTACTCCTGCATATAACATCTATGCATAGACCTGGCTCAGATGCCACTGTTGGGGAACGCAGTATTTCAAAAAAATCCTATGATCACGCAAGATCTGTCTAGGTGATGCATAGCAACGAGAGGGGAGGGTGTGTCCACGTACACTCGTAGACCGAAAGCAGAAGCGTTTAGTAACACGGTTGATGTAGTCGAACGTCTTCGCGATCCAACCGATCCTAGCACCGAACATACGGCACCTCCGTGTTCAGCACACGTTCAGCTCGATGACGTCCCTCGAGCTCTTGATCCAGTTGAGGACGAGGGAGAGTTCTGTCAGCATGACGGCGTGGCGACGGTGATGATGAAGTTACCGGCGCAGGGCTTCGCCTAAGCACTACGACGATATGACTGAGGTGGTAAACTGTGGAGGGGGGCACCGCACACGGCTAAGACAATTAATCTTGTGTGTTCTAGGGTGCCCCTACCTCCGTATATAAAGGAGAGGGGGAGGCCGGCCGGCCCCTGTAGGGCGCGCCAGAGAGAGGAGTCCTACTAGGACTCCAAGTCCTAGTAGGATTCCACTTGGTGGAAGGGGAAGAAGGAAGGGAGAGGGGGTAGGGAAGGAAAGGGGGGCGCCGCCCCCTTCCCCTAGTCCAATTTGGCCTACCAAGGGGGGCGCGGCCAGCCCCTTGTGGCCCTTCTCTCTCTCTCCACTAAGGCCCATGAAGGCCCATTAGTTCCCCCGAGGGGTTCCGATAACCCTCCGGCACTCCGATAGTTGCCCGGTACCTCTCGGAACTCATCCGCTGTCTGAATAATATCGTCCAATATATCAATCTTTATGTCCCGACCATTTTGAGGCTCCTCGTCATGTCCGTGATCTTATCCAAGACTCCGAACAAACTTCGATCATCAAATCACATAACTCATAATATAAATCGTCATCGAATGTTAAGCGTGGGGACCCTACGGGTTCGAGAACTATGTAGACATGACCGATACACATCTCCGGTCAATAACCACTAGCAGAACCTGGATGCTCATATTGGCCCCTACATATTCTATGAAGATCTTTATAGGTCAAACCGCATAACAACATATGTTGTTCCCTTTGTCATCGGTATGTTACTTGCCCAAGATTCAATCATCGGTATCATCGTACCTAGTTCAATCTCGTTATCGGCAATTCTCTTTACTCGTTCCGTAATGCATCGTCCTGCAACTAAATCATTAGTCACATTACTTGCAAGGCTTATAGTGATGAGCATTACCGAGAGGGCCCAGGGATACCTCTCCGATACATGGAGTGACAAATCCTAATCTTGATCTATGCCAACTCAACAAACACCATCGGAGACACCTGTAGAGCATCTTTATAATCACCCAGTTACATTGTGATGTTTGATAGCACACAAGGTGTCCTCCGGTATTCGGGATTTGCATAATCTCATAGTCAGAGGAACATGTATAAGTCATGATGAAAGCAATAGCAATAAAACTAAATGATCATTATGCTAAGCTAACGGATGGGTCTTGTCCATCACATCATTCTCTAATGATGTGATCTCGTTCATCAAATGACAACACATGTCTATGGTCAGGAAACTTAACCATCTTTGATTAACAAGCTAGTCTAGTAGAGGCATACTAGGGACACTTTGTTTGTCTATGGATTCACACATGTACTAAGTTTCCGATTAATACAATTCTAGAATGAATAATAAACATTTATCGTGATATAAGGAAATATAAATAACAACTATATTCTTGCCTCTAGGGCATATTTCCTTTAGGGTGGACCTATGCTTGGGTGCTGCCCTTCCTTGGACAAGCCTCCCACTTATGATTAACCCCTCTTGCAAGCATCCGCAACTACAAAAGAAGAATTAAGGTAAACCTAACCATAACATGAAACATGTGGATCCAAATCAACCCCTTAAGAAGCAAAACATAAACTAGGGTTTAAGCTTCTGTCACTCTAGCAACCCATCATCTACTTATTACTTCCCAATGCCTTCCCCTAGGCCCAGATAATGGTGAAGTGTCATGTAGTCGACGTTCACATAACACCACTAGAGGAGAGACAACATACATCTCATCAAAATATCGAACGAATACCAAATTCACATGATTACTTATAACAAGACTTCTCCCATGTCCTCGGGAACAAACGTAACTACTCACAAAACATATTCATGATCAAGATCAGAGGAGTATTGATTATCATTAAGGATCTGAAAATATAATCTTCCACCGGATAAACCAAATAGCATCAACTACAAGGAGTAATCAACACTACTTGCAACCCACAGGTACCAATCTTCGGTTTTGGGACCAAGATCAAATACAAGAGATGAACTAGGGTTTGAGAGGAGATGGTGCTAGTGAAGAAGTTGATGGATATGAACCCCCTCCCGATGAGAGGTACGTTGGTGATGACGATGGCTTCGATTTCCCCCTCCCACAGGGATGTTTCCCCGGCAGAACAGCTCCGCCGGAGCCCTAGATTGGTTCTGCCCAGGTTCCACCTCGAGATGGTGGCGCTTCATCACAAAAGCTTCCTTATGATTTTTTCCAGGTCAAAACACACCATATAGCAGAAGATGGGCATCAGAGGCCTGCCACGGGGCCCACAAGGATGGGGGGCGCGCCCTCCACCCTTGCGGCTGGTTAGTGGCCCCCTCTGGTATTTTCTTCGCCCAATATTTCTTATATATTCCCAAAACATGCTCCGTGAAGTTTCAGGACTTTTGGAGTTGTGCAGAATAGGTCTCTAATATTTGCTCCTTTTGTAGTCCAGAATTCCAGCTGTCGGCATTCTCCCTCTTCATGTAAACCTTATAAAATAAGAGAGAAAAGGCATAAGGATTGTGTTATAATGTGTAATAACAGCCCATAATGCAATAAATATGGATATAAAAGCATGATGCAAAATGGAAATATCAACTCCCCCCAAGCTTAGACCTCGCTTGTTGCTACCTCTTGAGCAGTGCGTTGGTTTTCCCTTGAAGAGGAAAGGGTGGTGCAGTAAAGTAGCATAAGTATTTCCCTCAGTTTTCGAGAACCAAGGTATCAATCCAGTAGGAGACCACGTGCGAGTCACCTCGTACCTACACAAACAAATAAGAACCTCGCAACCAACGTGATAAAGGGGTTGTCAATCCCTTCACGACCACTTGCAAGAGTGAGATCTGATAGATATGATAATAATAAGATGTGTATTTTTTGGTATTTTTATGATATAGATTGAAAGTAAAGATTGCAAAATAAACGGTAATGGAAATAACGGTAGATTAATATGATGGAAGATAGACCTGGGGGCCATAGGTTTCACTAGTGGCTTCTCTCAAGATAACATAAGTATTACGGTGGGTGAACAAATTACTGTCGAGCAATTGATAGAAAAGCGAATAATTATGAGAATATCTAGGCATGATCATGTATATAGGCATCACGTCCGGGACAAGTAGACCGAAACGATTCTGCATCTACTACTATTACTCCACACATCGACCGCTATCCAGCATGCATCTAGAGTATTAAGTTCATAAGAACAGAGTAACGCCTTAAGCAAGATGACATGATGTAGAGGGATAAACTCATGCAATATGATGTAAATCCCATCTTTTTATAATCGATGGCAACAATACAATACATGTCGTTTCCCTTTCTTTCACTGGGATCGAGCACCGCAAGATGGAACCCAAAGCTAAGCACTTCTCCCATTGCAAGTGAAAGGATCGATATGGTTGACTAGAGGGGGGGTGAATAAGCAACTACCAATTTTTAGCTTTTCTTTACCAAATTAAACTTTGCATCAAAGTAGGTTGTCTAGATGTGCAACTAGGTGAGCAACCTATATGATGCAATAACAACAAGCATACAAGCAAGCAAGGGAAGAAACACTAAAGAGCTTGCACAAGTAAAGGTAAGAGATAACCAAGAGTGGATCCGGTGAAGACGAGGATGTGTTACCGAAGTTCCTTCCTTTTGAGGGGAAGTACGTCTCCGTTGGAGCGGTGTGGAGGCACAATGCTCCCCAAGAAGCCACTAGGGCCACCGTATTATCCTCACGCCCTCACACAATGCGAGATGCCGTGATTCCACTATTCGTGCCCTTGAAGGCGGCGACCGAACCTTTACAAACAAGGTTGGGGCAATCTCCACAACTTAATCGGAGGCTCCCAACAAGACCACGAAGCTTCACCACAATGGAATATGGCTCCTAGGTGACCTCAACCGTCTAGGGTGCTCAAACACCCAAGAGTAACAAGATCCGCTAGGGATGAGTGGGGGAATCGAAAATCCCTTGGTGGAAGTGTAGATCGGGGCCTTCTCAACCACTCCCGAGCAAATCAACAAGTTTGATTGGCTAGAGAGATAGATCGGGCGAAAATGGAGCTTGAGCAATAAATGGAGCTTGAGCAATAAATGGAGCTTGGGGGAGGAAGAGGTAGGTGAGAAGGAAGAAGGGGACTCCCTTTTATAGTAGGGGCAACAATCCCGTTGCCCCCCACCAACCAGCCCTGCACAGGGCGGTACTACCGCTGAGAGGGGGCGGTACTACCGCCAGGACAATGGTACTGCCGCGCCAGCCAGCGGTACGGCCGCGCTGAGGAGACTAGTAGGGAACAGACCCAAATGCGGTACTACCGTGGTGGTAGGGCGGTACTACCGCTCCTGGAACGGTACTACCGCCACTACAACCGTGACTAGTGCCGCAAAACCTGACACGAGAAAAAGACCTCTCGAATCGAGGCGGTAGGAGCTAGACTGCCCAGCGGTACTACGGCAGTGGGGTCAAGGGCGGTAGTGCCGCTGTGGAGCGGTACTGCCGCTTGTGACCCTTCGGCCGTAGTACCGCAGGCAGTGCGGTACTACCGCTGGGGCGCGCGCGAGAGAGAGAAGGAATCTCTCAAAGATGCTGAGGACAAGGCGGAGGTGCCAGGCCCCCAGCGGTACTACTGCTGTGGAGCCACGGGCGGTACTACCGCTGCGGAGCGGTACTGCCGGTTGGCTCCTCAGCGGTACTACCGCTGGGTGCGCGGTACTACCGCTTTGACCCAGACAGGACAAGGAAGAGAGGAGAGATCTCTTCAATGGAAAGGAAATGCTCGGAGGGTGAGAAGCTGATGTGTACGTGATGATTCCACCCATGCAAAACCCCAGCGGACCCCCTCTTGATAGTACGGTGCCCTCTACGCAAGTAGTCCACCGAGAAAGAAACGAAAGAGCTACACCATCTTGAAATACACTCCGAGGGGAAGAAGGCGTCTCGTGCCAGGGGAGAATTTGTGAATTATTCAAAGCACAAGATTAGTCCGCAAACATGTTGTCATCAATCACCAAAACTACCTTGAGAGAGATATGTCGTAACAATCTCCCCCTTTTTGGTGGATTGATGACAACTAGGGATTTGCGCAAGGAAAAGAAATAAAACGAAGAAAGCTAAGAACTACAAAATATAGACGGGCTCCCCCAGAATGTGTGCACCAAGAGATGGCACGACACACACATTCGGATCAACACTCCCCCTATATTTTATAGTCCAACAATACTAAGCACAAGATATATGAGAGAAGTGAATAAATAGGACAAGCATGCATCTCACAAAAAACTACAGTACTCTGAAATGACATAAGTAATAAGGTAGCGATAGGGAGCATATGTGAGGGAGTCCTGGATTAGGGGGTGTTCGGGTAGCCGGACTATACCTTCAGTCAGACTCTAGGACTATGAAGATACAAGATTGAAGACTTCGTCCCGTGTCCGGATGGGACTTTCCTTGGCGTGGAAGGCAATCTTGGCGATGCGGATATTCAAGATCTCCTACCATTGTAACCGACTTTGTGTAACCCTAACCCTCTCTGGTGTCTATATAAACCGGAGGGTTTTAGTCCATAGGACAACTTCATCATACAACAATCATACCATAGGCTAGCTTCTAGGGTTTAGCCTCCTTGATCTCATGGTAGATCTACTCTTGTACTATCCATATCATCAATATTAATCAAGCAGGATGTAGGGTTTTACCTCCATCAAGAGGGCCTGAACCTGGGTAAAACATCGTGTTCCTTGCCTTCTGTTACCATCCGGCCTAGACGCACAGTTCGGGACCCCCTACCCGAGATCCGCCGGTTTTGACACCGACATTGGTGCTTTCATTGAGAGTTCCTCTATGTCGTCGCCTTTAGGCCCGATGGCTCCTTCCATCATCAACAACGGTGCAGTCCAGGGTGAGACTTTTCTCCCCAGACAGATCTTCGTCTTCGGTGGCTTTGCACTGCGGGCCAAGTCGCTTGGCCACCTTGAGCAGATCGAGAGCTACACCCCTGGCCATCAGCTCAGGTTTGGAAGCCTAAACTACACGGCTGACATCCGCGGGGACTTGATCTTCGACGGATTCGAGCCACAGCCAAGCGCGCCGCACTGTCTCGATGGGCATGATATAGCTCTGCCGCCGAACAACGCCTTGGAGGCCGCACATGCATCGGTTCCGACCATTTATTCGGAGCCTACTGCGCCGATCGAGGATCAGCGGTTGGACGCTGCCTTAGGGGCTGCGATCTCAGAGGCGATCGAGCCGAACTCCAGACCCGCACTCCGCATGGCCCGTGACTCCGAGGAGCTGGATTCCTTTCTGAACTCCGAGCCCCCCGCGCCCCTGACGATCGAATCCGATTGGGCGCCGATAATGGAGTTCACCGTCGCAGACATCTTTCAGCACTCGCCCTTCGGCGACATCCTGAATTCGCTAAAGTCTCTCTCTTTATCAGGAGAGCCCTGGCCGGACTACGGTCAGCAAGGATGGGATTCGGATGATGAAGAAATTCGAAACCCACCCACCACCCACTTCGTAGCCACTGTCGATGACTTAACCGACATGCTCGACTTCGACTCCGAAGACATCGATGGTATGGACGACGATGCAGGAGACAACCAAGAACCAACGCCTATAGGGCATTGGACAGCCACCTCATCTCATGATGTGTACATGGTGGATACCCCTAAAGGAAGCAACAACTAGGAAAACAGGGATGGAAAGAGGGATCGATCTCTCGAAAAACAATCAAAGCGTCGGTGTAAACACCGACCGAAGCCCCGCCTCGATAAAGACCCAGCCATAGAGCAGGATGAGCCGGTAGACGACGAGCATGCCTTAGAGCAACCGTCCCAACAGGACAACCCGGATAGAGAAACCGAACATCCCTCCCCCGGCGAAAATGGCATTCCGGACGACCCTACGCCGGACAAGCCCACGAAGCAGAAGAACCTCCACAAACGGCTCGTTGCAACCGCATGCAGCCTGAAAAAGCAGAAGTGGAAGCTAAAAACTGTGGAAGATGCACTCAGGATCAGATGGAGTAAAGTAATCAATACCGCAGACAAATACGGCGACAGTCGCCGCACTAAAAGCTATCCGAAGAGAAAGCTACTGCCTGAATTCGACGAGGAGGCCTTAGAGCCCTCGCATTCCAAAAGTGAGAAAGCCACACGGTCGGATAGACGACCCCATGGCCAGCATAAAGCGGCAAGCAGCGCCGCACTTAAGCCGGCATGCGACCCACTTAAGGATTCGCATCATGGCCCAGCCAGGTCCATTTACGGGCCAAGAAAGCCAGCTATCATAAGCAATGCAATAAAGCCATTATCAGAATCCGGCACACCCAAATACAGGGGTGCCGCACACCCCCTATGTTTCACCGATGAGGTCCTGGATTATGAATTTCCAGCGGGATTCAAACCCGTAAACATAGAGGCATATGATGGAACAACAGACCCTGGAGTCTGGATCGAGGATTATATCCTCCACATACATATGGCTAGAGGAGATGACCTTCACGCCATAAAATACTTACCCCTCAAGCTTAAAGGGCCAGCCTGGCATTGGCTCAAAAGCCTTCCTGAAAACACAATCGGAAGTTGGGAAGAGCTCGAGGACGCTTTCCGAGCAAATTTTCAAGGGACCTATGTCCGCCCTCCGGATGCAGACGATCTTAGTCACATAACTCAACATCCCGGAGAGTCAGCTCGGCAATTCTAGAATAGATTTCTTACTAAAAAGAATCAGATAGTCGACTATCCGGACGCTGAAGCCTTAGCGGCTTTCAGGCATAATGTCTGAGACGAATGGCTCGCCAGACACCTCGGCCAAGAAAAGCCAAGAACAATGGCCGCACTAACAAGCCTCTTGACCCGCTTTTGCGCAGGAGAGGATAGCTGGTTGGCAAGATGCAGCACCAGTGACCCAAGTACATCCGAAACTAGGGATGGAAACGGAAAACCGCGACGCAATAAGGACCGTCGCCGGACTAAGGAAAAAAGTCCGAAGAGCACGGCAGTCAACGCCGGATTCAAAAGCTCACGACAGAATCAGAAAAGGCCGCCCCTCCAAGATAACAGGGACGACCTATCCAACCTAAACAAAATCTTGGATAGGATATGTCAAATACACAGCACTCCCGGAAAGCCTGCTAACCATACCCACAGAGATTGTTGGGTTTTCAAACAATCCGGCAGACTCAACGCCGAACACAAGGGGCTCGACACACCAAGCGAAGATGAGGACGAACCCCAAAAGCAGAGTACCAGGAAACAAAAGAATTTCCCACAAGAAGTAAAAACAGTAAACTTACTCCACATAACAAAACGTGCGGCGCCCATAAAGGTACGCGCCCCACGGCCTATCCCAAAGGAATCCCGCCACTGGTTGTCAAAACCAATCATCTTCGATCATCTGGATTATTCTAGAAGTGTCAGGAACCCAAGCTAGACTACCCTGGTACTCGATCCAATAATTGGCAGACTCCAGTTTTCAAATGTCCTTATGGATGGTGGCAGCGGACTCAACCTGATATATCAGGACTCAATCCGCCACATGGGGATCGACCCAAAAAGAATTCGCCACAGCAAAACCTCCTTTCAAGGAGTAACGCCAGGTCCGGACACCCATTGCATGGGTTTTCTCCGGCTCGAGGTTATTTTTGGCTCTGCCGATAACTTTCGTCACGAAAAGCTGACTTTCCACATCGTCCCATTCTCAAGTCGCTATCAAGCACTACTGGGACGCGAAGCTTTCGCCCACTTTAACGCAATACCGCATTATGCATCTCTTACGCTTAAGATGCCCGGTCCACGCGGCATCATCTCCTTAAAGGGGAAGTAGTGAGAACACCTCCCCCAAGCGGAGGATTGTGCGGCCGCTTTAACAGCCCCACAATACAATGGCTTCACCAGCCAGAACATCAGAACAGGTCATTAAGACCATGGACACGGATAGACGAGTCCGGCACAAAAGTATCATTGATAAAGGCTTGGTGGCCATATACCCCTGCACTAGGGGCTTCACACGTATAAAATAAGAGACAATAAAGCTCATTTTTTCATATTTTACTTTACACCTTGTTTATTTCATATAACTTTTGTTTGGTATGCCCCTTTTTTCAACTTAGTTGCTCTCTTTTTACAGATGAACGTCGTGTTGCGCCCGTCCAGGATACGGCACAACGGAGACACAGGTGCAGACGTGCAGTAGGGACCCGTTCCAAGGATTCTTTTCAGATTAAGACCCTGCGTAAACCTTTTTTACTGTCTCTTGTTGATACACATCCCCTGGTTCTATGACCAAGGAGGAGGCTGGTGTCTTGGCATGTGGCCACGTCAGAATTCTTGCGCGTACCTGGACACTAGGGGCTTATACCTCAGAGCGTCACCTCGCCCTCTCTCATAAAGACCGAATACCTTAGGGAGTGTTCGGCGTCGCGAGATTGGCCTTATATGCATCAGCTCCGAGTCATGATTTTGGTCAAATGTTGGGTTGCCCGGCTCCTGTGTTCGGCTGCCTTACGTTCCGCTCTATCGGCTAAGGCGGCACCAGGAGAACTACTGCGATTGTGCCCTGGTTTGGCCAGGCGAGCACCTCAGTAGAGAAAGCCGAAAACCGACTGTCATGATATGGCGTGAGACTGGTCAACCACTTGATGACTCTCCGGAATCTGTAGGATTCCTCCGCATTAACGAAGGGTCGTTTCCCGGCCAGGCACATACGCGCCCCGAATTCGGGCGAGCGCAGTCGCCACCAGGGGCTACCTAAATAGTCCCATTGTCAAGCTCCTATGGCTAAGTGAAAGTGTTAAAGCATTATAGTCCGGTTGCCTAGCTCGTTGCGCTATCACCTCCTTTGTAGGACCAATACGTTGGATTAAGTGTGAAAATGCGCCTTCTGCGAGCACCCCCGCACTATGTGCGTGGGGGCTGAAGCCAACGACTGCAATCTTTCAGATTTTGTATATATATCTTAAAACGGCCGCACAGGAGGTGTTCCAAATACTTGAAGGCACAAGTATAAAAGGCTACTACAATTCATCAAAATATTGCTTTATAATTACATATGCTGTCAGAACATAGCATCCTTCGAGCACTGCGTCTCTATTACACGAGTGCCTTCAAGGACTTCCTGAAAATAGTGCTCGGAGGGTACTCGGCTTTTGTTCGAATCTCGGGATGCAACAACGGTGGTCTCCATCTCTGCCCAGTATGTCTTGACGCGGGCAAGAGCCATCCGTGCGCCCTCTATGCATGCTGACCTCTTCATCGCATTGATACGTGGCACCGCATCAAGGAATTGCTGCACCAAGCTGAAATAACTCTTCGGCTCCGATCTCCCCGGCCACAGATGACCCATGACGTACTTCATGGCAAGTCTAGACAATCTATTCAGTTCGGCCCATTGAGCCAGACGATCATCCACTGCCAGTGGACGCTCTGGATTCTGGAACTGCGACCAAAAAAGCCTTTCCACTTCGCGATCTTCTTGATCTCGAAAGTATTCGGTCGCGTCAGCAGCACTCGCTGCGAAATCCAGATAGGTGTCCTCTGCACTCCACATCCGGTCCAACGGAGCAAACTTTGGATCGCAAAACTTCCTCCGCAGCATAAAGGGCTTTCCAGCCGCAATCTGTCTGGCCTGACGCAGCTCCTCCTTCGCAGCTCTCATCGCAGAGCGAGCGTCCTTGGCATCAGCAACGGCCTTCTCTAAGTCCGTCTGTCTCACCCGGTCTTCTTTCTCAAGAAACTTGCTACGGTCAGCAGCACTTTTTAACTTCACGGCCATCACGGCCATCTCCTTCTTGCTTCGGCAGTGAGCAGCTTGTTCGGCTCTCAGCTCTTCAAGGGCCTTCTCGGCAGCCGCATCACTTTTCCTGGCTTGTTCCTTAGCTCGGGCAAGTTCCGCCCGAAGACTCTCCACGGCGGCCGCACCATCTGCGTCAAGCACACACATTGTAAGATACTGGCATAAAGCTCTTCTTACAAGATGCCGCCCGAGGAATTGCATACCTTGAGCCTCATCAAGCCGCTCGTTGACGAGCGCGATGTCGGCATCTGCCACATCAAGTTGCCGCTTTAGTTCGGCAAAATCATCAGTTCGGCTCGATTCCGGACACTTCACCACCTGTATACAAAGGCAACATTTTAGACCTGGGATTATGATCCTCTACGCGCCGTCAATTTTGACAATGCACAGAGTCTCAGGGGCTACTATCTACACAGGGCGCATCTTGTTTATGCGCAACTGACAAAGAAGTACATTATCAAACGTACCTCAAAACCTGTCAGCAAACTTCTGACGGCCTCATGCAATCCGCTTTCCGCGGACGAAATCCTTCCAATCACCGTACCCATCAATGCACGGTGCTCCTCTGAGATAGAAGCTCGCCCCAGCAGAATCATCAGCTCCTCTGACCGTGCATCGGACGGTGCCGGACTCGTCCTATGACCTCCATCGAAGGTCGGACGCAGAGAACCTTGGGGGGACATATGGCTACCTTCCACCCCTGCCGGATTCAGAGAAACCCTCCGCGACGACACCTCAGGGTCGCCCGCCTCGCCAGGCGGTAAGGCAGGGGGAGGCATTCCACTCTCCATCATCTTCGGGAGAAGATCGCCCGAAGACGAGCTCTGCTGAGAAGGGCTGAGGTCTGAGCTACAAAGTAAAATTTCGGTTAATCTTCTCAGATAAAAAGCAAGGATTTCTCTCATCCCTCTAAGGGAAAATCTTTCTCTACTTACGGCTCGCTGGAGGGCTGATCCCTTTGAGGGCGTAGTTCGGCCGAGGATCTCCTCGGCGTCGGACCCTCTGACGAGGACCTTTTCCCCCGCTTTGAGGCCATGGTCTCCGGGTCGTCAGAGGCGTCCCTCTTCTTCCCCTTAGGAGAGGAATTGTCGGTTCTTCCCTTCGGAGCAGCCTCCTTCAAGGAGGCCATAGTTTCCTTGTCCTCCCCCTCACTTCCCTCCAAAGGCACGATCTTCAACATCCTGACTAGCATGGGATCCGGCCTGGTCTCAGGAAGGGGAGCCGGACACCTGATCAGCTTTGCCTTCGCTATCCACTCCTGTTTAAAAGGATAGCTCTTTTAGGGGCGAATTTATGACAATTTTACGGATAGCGAGTCCGGGCACAAGGTTACTTACTTGAGTATCCGAGCGATTGCAGCTTAAACCTGCGTCCTCGGTCAAATCCGGACACATTGCTTGTGATCCGAAGAACATTTTATACATCTCCATGGGCGTTGCACCCATAAAATGCTGGAGAGCTCATGGTCCCTCCGGATTAAACTCCCACAGACGAAGGGAGCGACGTTTGCCAGGCAGTGTTTAGCGAATCAGCATGGCCTGCATCACCTTGACCAGGTTGAGGTCTCTTTCTAAGAGATCCCTAATGCGGCCCTGCAACAAGGGCACGTCTTTGGATAACCCCCAATCTAATCCTTCGTTGACCCATGACGCTAGCCGTGGTGGGGGACCCGAGCGAAAGGCAGGAGGCGCCACCCACTTGGTGCTCCTGGGAGCGGTGATATAGAACCACTCTCGTTGCCACAAGCTAAGCTCCTCTTGAAAGGAGCCCTCGGGCCATGGAGCATCAGCATTCTTACTTATGACAGCGCCTCCGCACTCTGCGTGCCGTCCCTTGATCATCTTCGGATCCACTCCAAAAGTCTTGAGCCATAATCCGAAGTGAGGAGTAACACGGAGGAACGCTTCGCACACAACGATGAATGAGGAAATGTGGATGATGGACTCCGGAGCTAAGTCATGAAATTCCAGCCCATAATAGAACATCAGCCCCCTCATGAAGGGATCCATCGGGAAGCCTAACCCCCGAAGGAAGTGAGACATGAACACTACGCTCTCACCGGGCTGGGGACTGGGAATAGCCTGCCTTTGAGCAGGCAACCTATGCAAAATTTCGGCGGTCAAGAACTTAGCCTCTCTCAACTTTAGCACGTCCTCCTCCATGACGGAGGAGGGCATCCATCAGCCTTGAAGGTCGGAACCGGACATTGTCGAAGGTCCGAAGCGCCTGGAATCTGGAGCCTAGGGTGTTGGAACTCGAGGCGACGGGCGAACTTGTTTTGAGATTGGAGAAAAGGAGTAAGGCCTTGGTCTCTTTATACGAGGTTGAATACCAGGAGCCCTCCCCGTAACCGCTTGGGACTCGCCTTTAATCGAGAAGACATGCTAATGGGCATGATTGGGTTACCCACGTCCGTATTGATGAAAATCCCGTAAATAAAGGGGACACAATCTCTGCTTTGACAAGACGTGCCAAGGAAACCGCCTCGCAAAACACGCTGAGGTGGAAAAGTGAAAACGATTCGAATAAAGGCTTGGCCATAGTGTGATGTCACGCTGCAGAATACGTCAGCGGATTAGATTTGTGTTAATATTATTCTCTCTGTGGCAATACGTGGAAACTTATTTTGCAGAGCCGGACACTACTCTTGGTGTTTACAAACTTTTATGAAGAATTTGGAGGAGGAAACCGCCTTGCAATGCCGAAGACAATCTACGCACCGGACTCGTCGTCATTGAAGCCTGGTTCAGGGGCTACTGAGGGAGTCCTGGATTAGGGGGTGTTCGGGTAGCCGGACTATACCTTCAGTCGGACTCCAGGACTATGAAGATACAAGATTGAAGACTTCGTCCCGTGTCCGGATGGGACTTTCCTTGGCGTGGAAGGCAAGCTTGGCGATGCGGATATTCAAGATCTCCTACCATTGTAACCGACTTTGTGTAACCCTAACCCTCTCCGGTGTCTATATAAACCGAAGGGTTTTAGTCCGTAGGACAACTTCATCATACAACAATCATACCATAGGCTAGCTTCTAGGGTTTAGCCTCCTTGATCTCGTGGTAGATCTACTCTTGTACTATCCATATCATCAATATTAATCAAGCAGGATGTAGGGTTTTACCTCCATCAAGAGGGCCCGAACCTGGGTAAAACATCATGTTCCTTGCCTCCTGTTACCATCCGGCCTAGATGCACAGTACGGGACCCCCTACCTGAGATCCGCCGGTTTTGACACCGACAATATGTCTCACACCATATGTCTAGAACTTAGGTCTCACACCAAACCAAACCAAAGAAGGACACTGAGAGAACACACATGAAACCACAAGACGACTCAAAGCACGACACAAGAAGCAAATCCCTACACTCTCTCCCCCTTTGGCAGCGAGACACCAAAAAGGGCATAGAGTGACACTACGACTCCAGGTGATGGGAGGAGGAAGATCTCGAACATCACATCTCTGCATCTTCATCGTGGGTCGAAAACTGCTCGGCATCGGAGTCGGTCCGGTGGCAATTCTGATGAATCCAGTCCTCCTCTTCAGTGATCTGACCCTCAGACCCACTGGCAATTGTTGCTCCCATCTGACGCATGAGCTCCTTGTGGCGCGTCCAGGCATGCTTCTCCGCCACATGAGTCATGTACTGACCATGAGACTCCATGCAGAAAAGCTTCTTCATCTTGCGCTTAAGCTTCTGTGCCCACGACGGTTCTGCACTAGAGGGGCCAAAGTTCTCCTTATGAGCATCAGTAGCAGCCTCACCCTCGGTCCCCATGGCAGCAGCAGTAGCAGCAGACGGCCCCCCTGTGGCAGCAGTAGCAGATGGACCCCCTGAGTGACGCGTTGTCCAGTTGTCCTTCTTCCTCAGATGCTTGATCTCATGAGAAACCAAGTCTCCAGTCTGTAGCAGCACTCTGGGATAAGTCTGTGCCCAGGCCCTCTCAATGAGCCTCATGATGAATGGACCATAGATAGGACACTTGCACTCAGACACGGCAGATAGAAGTTCAGACCACATGACATGAGAGATATCCAGGCTCTCTCCAGTGCTTGCTTCCTTCTCATGCTGACAGAAAAGGAGCATGTCCACGAGGTAAGAGTGGACCATATCTAGATTCCCGATCCGAGGGAAGAGAGTCTCACGGAATATGCGATGAAGAATGTCCAGATACGGAGACAGCTCATAGGTCTTCTTCTCAGTTACCGGGTGAACCTTCACAGTGCAGTAGGGCCAAAGGGCTTGCTTGTGGGTGGATGTAGCATTGCGGTGAGGACGGAAACCGACATGAGTCTCAAGCCAGTTATCCACCACATCAAGTAACCCCATGAACGCCTGCCACTTGACGGAAAGCAGCTTGCCATTGGTCATCCATGTCAGAGTCCTGTCGACATCCGTCCCAAGATGGATGGTGGCATAGAATTGAGCCACCAAATCCGCATCGAAATCCTTGTTGAATTGCATGATCCTGAGAATGTTCAACTGAGTGCACATCTGAAGGGCTTCGCCAAAGTACTCTGGGTCCTTCTCCATAGCATCAGTGTCAATGGAGCGAACATCAACAAAAAGATTCTTCTTGGCCTTGATCACATCAAAGTAGATGGAAAACTGAAAACGGTTCCAGAACGGGCGGTAGACCAAAGTGGGTTCTTGGTCCACCGCATAGGGGTTGCGGCGACGCTTCTCCCAAAACTCCTTGTTGGTCATCTTAGTCATAGTCTTCCCTTTTGGCTTGTTGGCGGCTCGCTTCGATTGCTGAGGAGGTGGAGGAACACTTGCAGATGCACTTGCTGGAGGCGGTTGGGTGCTCGAGGAACTACCGGCTGGCTCTGAGGTGCGGTAGCGTTTTGATGTGGCACGCCCGGGGTTGATACGGCGACCTTGCTGCTCGGAAAGGTCATCACCTGGAGCCAAACACAAGAACACGCAAAACAACCAGAAAGAACGAGCATAAGCCAACAAACTCGACAAAAAGATCAAGGTAAGGCAGGAAAATGATGGAAATTGGCATGCAGCGGTACTACCGTGACCTGCCCGCGGTAGTACCGCCCCAAGCGGTAGTACCGCCCCAAAGGGAGCGGTAGTACCGCTCTAGTCAAGCAGTAGTACCGCTCCAAAGAGAGCGATAGTACTGCTTGAGGCGGAGAAACAGCAGTTTCTTACAGCACGAGGCGGTGAAACAGCGGGTTCCTACTACCGTGGTCAGATCCGGCACTACCGGCCTACCAAATTCAAAAATAATCCTACCAAACTCTAATCGAGATAGTCTAGTTGCCTTCTCCAACCAACTCAAGCCTAGATTTAGCCAAAAATCTAGAGATGCAACCACCATTGCCCCTAAGAAACAAGAACTGAAAAAGAAACAAAATGAAAGAAGGAACGGGGGCAATACCGGCATCCATGGCAAGAGGACGAGGTGGGGATCGACTCCACCAAAGGAAATGGAGAGGGACGCCCCGGAGACGGAGATCCGCCGGAGCCCTCCCGCGGCGAGTGGAGGCTGGAGAGAGGAATAGAAAAGAGGGGCGAAGTGAATGGGTAAGGGGGAGAAGAAACCTCCCCCTGCCCCGACTTAACCCCCTGTTCTCGTCCCCCAGCGGTAGTACCGCGCTGGGGGGGCGGTAGTACCGCTTACGAGCGGTAGTACCGCGCACCACCAGCGGTAGTACCGCCCAGCACGCCACGGCAACTAAACAAACACGGCTTTAGCTCGACGAAACGACAAAAAAATGGCAAACGACCAAGACACACCTCTTCAAAAGAGGGCGGCGGCCGAGGCCACCTATGTTTGAGTCAAAAGGTATGGCACCACGAAGATTTTAACCTTGGGACCATGACCAGAACTCGTCTTTGAAGCACAAGTGCCATCAACAATGCTAAAGTGAAAGACTTGATCAATTTATGCATAATGGGGGGAGGGAGAGTTCATTGAGAGAACAACACTCCCCCTATGTCCATGCCTACACTTAAACTAGACAACAAATTGAGCGTGGTAGGGTGTGCACGGGTTCAAGCCACATTGCTCGAATTAATGATATTTAGCTCATGCCTTAACTTGCGAAATCTTGCTTCATCCAAGGGCTTCATGAAAATATCTGCGAGGTTGTCATGAGTGTTGACATAGTTGAGCTCTATCTCTCCTCACCTAATGTGATCCCGGATGAAGTGCTACCGAATCTCAATATGCTTCGTCTTGAAGTGTTGCACTGGGTTGAGAGAAATCTTGATGGCACTTTCATTGTCACGCCAAAGAGGCACTTTGTCACAAGTGACACCGTAATCCTTTAAAGTTTGCCTCATCCATAGAAGTTGTGCACAACAACTACCGGCGGCAACATACTCCGCCTCAGTGGACCAGAGAGACCAACTTACCAAAGAGCAACCAACTTACCAAAGAGCAACCAAGGAATTGGCACCCTCCAGAAGTGGACTTCCTATCCACTTTGTCTCCCACACAATCGGAATCCGAGTACCCTACAAGCTTGAAGTTTGATCCTCTTGGGTACCATAAGCCAAAGTTTGGGGTATGAGCCAAATATCGAAAGATTCGTTTGACCGCCACATAGTGACTTTCCTTAGATGCGGCTTGAAATCGTGCACAAATTCCCACACTCAACATGATGTCCGGTCTAGATTCACAAAGGTAAAGCAAGGATCCAATCATGGAACGATATACCTTTTGATCCACCACTTTACCATTGGGATCTAAGTCAAGTTGGCACTTGGTGGGCATTGGAGTGGAGGCCGGCTTGACGTCACTTAGCTTGAATCTCTTGAGCATGTCTTGAGTGTATTTGGATTGATTGATGAAGGTTCCTTCTCTTCTTTGCTTCACTTCAAACCCTAGAAAGAACTTCAACTCTCCCATGGAGGACATCTCGAACTTTGAGGTCATGAGAGCGGCAAATTCCTCATTGAAAGCTTTGTTAGGAGAACCAAAGATAATATCGTCAACATATAATTGGCACACAAACAACTCCCCTTTGACCTTCTTAGTAAAAAGAGTGGGGTCGATTAGCCCAACTTCAAAACCACGGTCTTGTAATAACTCGGTAAGGTGGTCATACCACGCACGTGGGGCTTGTTTAAGGCCATAGAGTGCCTTATCGAGTTGATACACATGATCGGGAAAGTAGGGATCCTCGAACCCGGGGGGTTGCTTGACGTAAACCAATTCATTAATGGGACCATTAAGAAAAGCACTCTTCACATCCATTGTTGTAACTTAAAGTTATGATGAGAAGCATATGCAATCAACATGCGAATGGATTCAAGACGAGCAACGGGAGCAAAGGTTTCACCGTAGTCGATACCCTTGACTTGGGAGTAGCCTTGTGCTACCAAACGAGCCTTGTTGCGAATGATAATCCCATGGGCATCTTGTTTGTTCTTGAATATCCACTTGGTTCCAATGACATTGTGGTTCCCCATTGGCCTTGGCACCAATCTCCACACTTTGTTGCGCTCGAAGTTGTTGAGTTCTTCGTGCATGGCATTGAGCCAATCCGGATCTTCTAGCGCCTCATAGACCTTGTGGGGTTCCACACAAGAGACAAACGCGTGATGCTCACAATAATTTGCTAATTGTCTACGAGTGCTTACCCCCTTTCTTAAGCTTCCAAGCACATTCATCATGAGATGATCCTTGGTGGAGAGCTTGGAAGCAACCTTGGCGGCACGATGCTCTAATTCCTCCTTGGTGGTGAGTTGAGGAGCGGTTACTTGATCATCTTGAGCGCCGTCATGAACTTGTTCTTGATCTTGAACTTGCTCGGGGGAGAGAACTTGACCTTGGGCATCACTTGGTGTGTCAACACCGTCTTGAGTATGATCTTGCCCTTGGTCTTGTTAATGAGGTTGAGGGCCTTCACTTTGTTCTTTGGAAGTGTGTGGGCCTTGGGTTGGTGATGGCTCCACTTGAGTGGAGCATTGTCCTTCTCCTTCGGCCACAAGGGGTTCCTCAATGGGTAGGATGAAACCAACACCCATTCTTCTTATGGCTTGAGGAGGAATTTCATCACCTACATCACAAGTGCCACTTTGCTCCACTTGGGAGCCGTTATTCTCATCAAACTCCACGTTACACGTCTCCTCAATAAGTCCCGTGGATTTCTTGAGGACACGGTAAGCATGAGAGTTGGTAGCATAACCAACAAATATGCCCTCATAAGCTCTAGCCTCAAATTTAGACAACCGAACACCTTTCTTGAGAATGAAACACTTACACCTGAATACCTGGAAGTACTTGAGGTTGGGCTTGTTACCGGTGAGTATCTCATATGGAGTCTTGTTCAAGCCCTTGTGGAGGTAGAGCCGATTGGATGCATGACACGCGGTGTTGATGGCTTTGGCCCAAAAGTTGTACGGAGACTAGAACTCCGCCATCATGGTCCTTGTCGCATCCATCAACATCCGGTTCTTCCTCTCTGCAACACCATTTTGTTGAGGGGTGTATGGTGCGAAATATTGATGCTTGATTCCCTCATCACTAAGAAATTCATCCAAGGTGTAGTTCTTGAACTCGGTGCCGTTGTCACTTCTTATTGTCAAGATCTTTGCATTGTGTTGACGTTGTGCTTCATTTGCAAAGTCAATGACGGTTTGTTGGGTCTCGCTCTTCCTCTTGAAGAAATACACCCACGTGTACCTTGAGTAGTCATCCACAATCACCAAGCAATACTTCCTACCTCCAAGACTATCAAAGGATGGGGGCCCAAAAAGATCCATGTGAAGGAGCTCCAAGGGCCTCTTTGAATAAATGATAGTCGTGGGAGGGTGAGCCTTCTCATGTAGCTTTCCTTCGATACAGGCACTGCAAGCACGATCTTTAACAAAACTAACATTCGTTAGTCCACGGACATGGTCCCCCTTGAGGAGACTTTGCAAAGATCTCATATTGACATGGGCTAAACGGTGATGCCAAAGCCATCCCACATCAACTTTAGCCATTAGGCATGTCACGGTCTTAGTGGGTCACTCCGACAAGTTAATCACATATAGACCGTTCTCGACATGCCCAACAAAAGCTACTTTAAGAGTCTTGCTCCACAAGAGGGCCACGGTATCGATATCAAAGAAAGTGGCAAAGCCCATGATTGCAAGTTGACGAACGGAAAGTAAATTGTATGCAAGGGACTCAACAAGCATGACCTTCTCGATCGTGAGATCATGAGAGATGACCACCTTGCCAAGTCCCAATACCTTAGAGGATGAGGCGTCACCCCACTCGACATTGGTGGGCATAGATGGAACTTTGTGCACGTCCACCACCAAGTCCTTGCTTCCGGTCATATGATTTGTAGCTCCACTATCGAGCAACCATGATCCACCACCGGAAGCAAACACCTACAAGAGATCAATGCTTGGTTTTAGGTACCCATTTTGTAATGGGTCCTTTGATGTTAGTAACAAGGGTCTTAGGAACCCAAATAGACCATTCAATGTACTCATGAAGAGAACCAACAAATTTGGCATAAACATGCCCATCACTAGCACGGCATAACACATAAGGATTAAAATCGCCGGCTTTGTTGGGAGGGGTGACATTGCCCTTCTTGACATTGTTCTTCTTATTCTCCTCGGGGGCACTCTCTCCCTCCCTCACAAAGGTTTGCATGAGGGGAGGAGGTCGTTTGGTCTTGTCATTCTTCTTCTTGTTCTTGGAGTCGGGCACGTACCCAACCCCTTCCTTGGCCACACCTCCCTTTTGGTTGATCAAGAGATCGTTGAGGTTCTTCTTGCCTTGTATGCAAGTCGCAAGACCTCTCTCAAGTTGCTCCTTCAACTTAGCATTTTCCTCAAAAAGATGTATATGCTCACAACACGGGTTAGTAGCATTTGCATTATCAATTAAAACCATATGAGGAAAAGTTGCTTTCTCCTTAGTTAGCTTCACTTGGAGTTGATCATGAGACTCCTTGAGACTAGTGTGAATACCCTTCAAGGCCTTGTGGGCCTTGTCAAGTATATCAAACTCCTCTTTGAGTCTAGCAAGATCAACCCCGAGTTTGGCCTTCTCGGAATTTAGCACACTAGAAACAATGAGGGCATGATCATAATCTTTCTTTAACTTAGCATGATCAACATTGTGTGACTCCTCAAGAGCCAAACGGAGACCACGCTCTTCCTCAAGAGCATTGGAAAGATCCGAAATCTCATCGGCATAGTCACGACTATGCCCTTCCATCTTAGAGATGGTGTCTTCGTGAGCCTCGATCATGTCATTGGCCTCACCAAGTTGTTCCAAGAGAGCAACAAAGTGCTTCTTGGATTTTCCCTTGAGTTTTCCCATAAAGGCCTCAAACTCGTTAGCCTCCACATTAGCTCCCTCAAGTTCATTAATGCTATCCATTGGGGAAGGACGATTAATGATGGTAGTTTTGATGTTGGAGGTTACCTTGTTGGTGGATTTAGCCATGAGGCACTTGGCGGTGATGCTCTCGTTGGGTGAGTCGAAGAGAGACACCCGTGACGTTGTTGCAATGGCAATGGAGGCCATGGCAACCGACTCATCATCTTCATCATCGTCATCATCCTCATTGTACTCTTCTTGCACAACCAAAGCCTTGGGAGGAGTCTTCTTGGTGAAGTTGTTCTTGTTGGGGAACGACTTGGCCTTGTCCTTTCGGATGAGTTTGCCACCATTGTCTTCCCTCTTCTCATACGGGCATTCCGCAATGAAATGACTCACGTTGCCGCAATTGTAGCAAGTCCTTACACGTTGCTTGCCCCTTGTGCCACTCGAGTTGTTTTTGCTAAAGTTTGGCCTCGGGTTTTTCTTGCTCCAAAATTGCCTTGAAGCAAGTGCCATGTGTTCATGATATGCATACTTCGTATCTTCGGGGTTGCTCTCCTCTTCTTCCTCTTCTTATTCTTCCATGGTGAGCTTGGCCTTCAATGCAAGGTTAGGCTTCTTTGCCCGTTGAGAACGGAGCACCGCATTGTCGACGGTCTTGTCCAAAATGTTCATGGCCGCAAACTCATCCAACACTTCGCTTGAGGTCAAAGTGTGGAAGTCCAGTCTTTGACAAATGACGGAGGACATGGCCTTGTGGTAGGGCATCATTGCCTTGAGGAATTTGCGCTTGATCCAATTGTCATCCGTGTCCTTGCTCCCATGATCTCGTAGTGAGACCGCGAGTTTGGTTACTCTCCGATAAAGCTCACGAGGTTCTTCATCTTCCTTCATTGCAAACTCATCGGCCTCATCTTGTACCACTTCATAGTTGGAGCGTTGAATTCTTGCGCTTCCCCGATAGAGAGACATGACACAATGCCATGCATCTTTGGCCAAGGCGAAGGGACGAAGATGAGGAAGGTCTTCGGGTGGAATTGCATCTTGAATGATGAAGAGAGCATTCTCATTGAATTGATTGTCCGCGGCTTCTCAAGGAGTGAAGTTGCTTGGATCATGTGGATAGAAACCTTCTTCAATGATTCTCCAAAGGTTAGTGTTCACATGATTTAAATGACGTTTAAAGCGATAAACCCAAGAATCAAAATCCTCATTTTTCACAATCTTAGGGGGAGGACCGGCATGATTCAAATGAGTGGAAGGAACTGGTCCACCATAAACAAGTGGTAGTTCCACAAGGGCAAAGATGTCGGTGCCATTCTTGCCACTAGAAGAAGGAGCCTTTTCACTACTAGCTTCCCCCTTGTCGGGGATAGCATCCGTCACCTTGTTGGCGGGATCACCCACTTTCAACGGTGCGGTGGATAGTTTAAGCCCCTCAAGAAATTTAGTAAACATGCTTTCAACTTCGGTCATCATGGAGGTTTTCAATGTCTCCAAGGCCACATTGAACTCCTCACGAGAGACCGAAGTTCCCCCATCTCCCGTAGACGAGATCGGATTCACACCGGAGTGTTCCTCCACACCGTCTACGGTATCAACCATACTATTTGGACGGTGAAGTCTTTAATAAAGAGACAAGGCTCTGATACCAATTGAAAGGATCGATATGGTTGACTAGAGGGTGGTGAATAGGCAACTACCAATTTTTAGCTTTTCTTTACCAAATTAAACTTTGCATCAAAGTAGGTTGTCTAGATGTGCAACTAGGTGAGCAACCTATATGATGCAATAACAACAAGCATACAAGCAAGCAAGGGAAGAAACACTAAAGAGCTTGCACAAGTAAAGGTAAGAGATAACCAAGAGTGGATCCGGTGAAGACGAGGATGTGTTACTGAAGTTCCTTCCTTTTGAGGGGAAGTACGTCTCCGTTGGAGCGGTGTGGAGGCACAATGCTCCCCAAGAAGCCACTAGGGCCACTGTATTCTCCTCACGCCCTCACACAATGCGAGATGCCGTGATTCCACTATTGGTGCCCTTGAAGGCGGCGACCGAACCTTTACAAAAAAGGTTGGGGCAATCTCCACAACTTAATCGGAGGCTCCCAACAAGACCACGAAGCTTCACCACAATGGAATATGGCTCCGAGGTGACCTCAACCGTCTAGGGTGCTCAAACACCCAAGAGTAACGAGATCCGCTAGGGATGAGTGGGGGAATCGAAAATCCCTTGGTGGAAGTGTAGATCGGGGCCTTCTCAACCACTCCCGAGCAAATCAACAAGTTTGATTGGCTAGAGAGATAGATCGGGCGAAAATGGAGCTTGGAGTATTTAATGGAGCTTGAGCAATAAATGGAGCTTGAGCAATAAATGGAGCTTGGGGGAGGAAGAGGTAGGTGAGAAGGAAGAAGGGGACTCCCTTTTATAGTGGGGGCAACAATCCCGTTGCCCCCCACCAACCAGCCCCGCACAGGGCGGTACTACCGCCAGAACAACGGTACTTCCGCGCCAGCCAGTGGTACTGCCGCGCTGAGGAGACTAGTAGGGAACGGACCCAAATGCGGTACTACCGCGGTGGTACGGCGGTACTACCGCTCCTGGAACGGTACTACCGCCACTACAACCATGACTAGTGCCGCAAAACCCGACATGAGAAAAATACCTCTCGAATCGAGGCGGTAGGAGCCAGACTGCCCAGCGGTACTACGGCAGTGGGGTCAAGGGCGGTAGTGCCGCTGTGGAGCGGTACTGCCGCTTGTGACCCTTCGGCCGTAGTACCGCAGGCAGTGCGGTACTACCGCTGGGGCGCGCGCGAGAGAGAGAAGGAATCTCTCAAAGATGCTGAGGACAAGGAGGAGGTGCCAGGCCCCCAGCGGTACTACTGCTGTGGAGCCACGGGCGGTACTACTGCTGCGAAGTGGTACTGCCGCTTGGCTCCTCAGCGGTACTACCACTGGGTGCGCGGTACTACCGCTTTGACCCAGACAGGACAAGGAAGAGAGGAGAGATCTCTTCAATGGAAAGGAAATGCTCGGAGGGTGAGAAGCTGATGTGTACGTGATGATTCCACCCATGCAAAACCCCAGCGGACCCCCTCTTGATAGTACGGTGCCCTCTACGCAAGTAGTCCACCGAGAAAGAAACGAAAGAGCTACACCGTCTTGAAATACACTCCGACGGGAAGAAGGCATCTCGTGCCAGGGGAGAATCTGTGAATTATTCAAAGCACAAGATTAGTCCGCAAACATGTTGTCATCAATCACCAAAACTACCTTGAGAGAGATATGCCGTAACAGCAAGAAAGATCAATCTAGTAGGCCAAACCAAACTAATAATTTGAAGAGACTTGCAAAGATAAACCAATCATACATAAAAGAATTCAGAGAAGATTCAAGTATTGTTCGTAGATAGACTTGATCATAAACCCACAATTCATCGGATCTCGACAAACACACCGCAAAAGAAGATTACATCGAATAGATCTCCAAGAGAATCGAGGAGAACTTTGTATTGAGATCCAAAGAGAGAGAAGAAACCATCTAGCTACTAGCTATGGACCCGAAGGTCTGAGGTAAACTACTCACACATCACGGAGGGGGCATGGAGTTGATGTAGAGGCCCTCCGTGATCAATGCCCCCCCCCCCGGCGGAGCTCCGGAAAAGGCCCCAAGATGGGATCTCTTGGGTCCAAAGGTTGCGGCGGTGGAAATAGGGTTTCATGGTGCTCCTGGATGTTTGCGGGGTATGTGGATATATATATGAGGAACAAGTAGGTCGGTGGAGCAACAAGGGGCCCACGAGGGTGGAGGGCGCACCCAGGGGGTAGGCGCGCCCCCTACCTCGTGGCCGCCTCGTTGATTGCTTGACGCCCACTCCAAGTCCTCTGGATCACGTTTGTCCCAAAAATCACATTCCCGAAGGTTTCATTTCGTTTGGACTCCGTTTGATATTCCTTTTCTACGAAACACTGGAATAGGCAAAAAAATAACTATTTGGGTTGGGCCTCCGGTTAATAGGTTAGTCCCAAAAATAATATAAAAGTGTAAAATAGAGCCCATTAACATCCAAAACAGATAATATAATAGCATGGAACAATCAAAAATTATAGATACATTGGAGACGTATCAGCATCCCCAAGCTTAATTCCTACTCGTCCTCGAGTAGGTAAATGATAAAAATAGAATTTTTGATGTGGAATGCTTTTCTAGAATATTATTCAATGTATTTTCCTCTATTGTGGCATGAATGTTCAGATTCGAAAGATTCAAGATAAAATTTATGTTGACATAAAAATAGTAATACTCCAAGTATGCTAATCAAGCAATTATGTCTTATCAAAATACCATAGCCAAAGAAAACTTATCCCTACAAAGTCACATAGTTTGTCCATGCTTCATTTTCGTCACACAAAATGCTCCCATCATGCACAACCCCGATGACAAGCCAAGCAATTGTTTCATACTTAGCCTTTTCAAACTCTTTCAACTTTTACGCAATATATGAGCGCGAGCCATGGACATAGCACTATGGGTGGAATAGAATATGATGATTGAGGTTGTGTGAGAAGACAAAAAGGGAGAAAGTCTCACATTGATGCGGCTAATCAATGGCCTATGGATATTCCCACCGATTGATGTCAATGCAAGGAGTAGGGATTGCCATGCAACGGATGCACTAGAGCTATAAATATATGAAAGCTCATCAATGAAACTAAGTGGGTGTGCATCCAACTCGCTTGCTCACGAAGACCTAGGGCATTTGAGGAAGCCCATCATTGGAATATAGAAGCCAAGTTCTATAATGAAAAATTCCCACAAGTATATGAAAGTGACAAAACAAGAGACTCTCTATCATGAAGATCATGGTGCTACTTTGAAGCACAAGTGTAGAAAAAGGATAGTAACATTGTCCCTTCTCTCTTTTTCTCTAATTTTTTATTTGGGCCTTCTTTTCTTCCTTTTTTCTTTTGGTCTCTTTTTTCTTTTTCGTCCGGAGTCTCATCCCGACTTGTGGGGGAATCATAGTCTCCATCATCCTTTCCTCACATGGGACAATGCTCTAATAATGATCATCACAATTTTATTTTCTTACAACTCAAGAATTACAACTCGATACTTAGAACAAAATATGACTCTATGTGAATGCCTCCGGCGGTGTACCAGGATTGCGATGAATCAAGATTGACATGTATGAAAAAATTATGAACGGTGACTTTGCCACAAATACGATGTCAACTACATGGTCATGCAAAGCAATATGACAATGATGATGAGTGTCATAATAAATGGAACGGTGGAAAGTTGCATGGCAATATACCTCGGAATGGCTATGGAAATGCCATAATTGGTAGGTATGGTGGCTGTTTTGAGGAAGATATAAGGACGCTTATGTGTGATAGAGCGTATCATATCACGGGGTTTGGATGCACCGGCGAAGTTTGCACCAACTCTTAAGGTGAGAAAGGGCAATGCACGGTACCGAAGAGGCTAGCAATGGTGGAAGGGTGATAGTGCGTATAATCCATGGACTCAACATTAGTCATAAAGAACTCACATACTTATTGCAAAAATCTACAAGTCATCAAAACCAAGCACTACGCGCATGCTCCTAGGGGGATAGATTGGTAGGAAAAGACCATCACTCATCCCCGAACGCCACTCATAAGGAAAGCAATCAAAGAACACCCCATGCTTCAAATTTGTCACATAACGTTCACCATACGCGCATGCTACGGGACTTGCCAACTTCAACACAAGTATTCATCAATTTCACAATTACTCAACTAGCTCACTTCTAATATTACCACCTTTATATCTCAAAACCATCTATCAAGCATCCAACTTCTCTTAGCATTTAAAATTTATAACCAATGTGAATTACCATGCTGTTCTAAAGGACTATCAAAATTATATAAGTGAAGCATGATAGATTAATTATTTCTATAAAATAAAACCACCACCGTGCTCTAAAAGATATAAGTGAAGCACTAGAGCAAAAACTATATAGCTCAAAAGATATAAGTGAAGACATAGAGTATTCTGATAAATTCCAATTCATGTGTGTCTCTCCCAAAAGGTGTGTACAGAAATTATTGTGGTAAACTAAAAATCAAAGACTCAAATCATACAAGACGCTCCAAGCAAAACACATATCATGTGGCGAATAAAAATATAGCTCCAAATAAAGTTACCGGTAGACGAAGGCGAAAGAGGGGATGCCTTCCGGGGCATCCCCAAGCTTAGGCTTTTTGTGTCCTTGTATTTTACCTTGGGTTGCCTTGGGCATCCCCAAGCTTAGGATCTTGACACTCCTTGTTCCATAATCCATCAAATCCTTGCCCAAAACTTGAAAACTTCACAACACAAAACTTAAAAGAAAATCTTCGTGAGCTCCGTTAGTAAAAGAAAACAAACCACCACTTCACATTACTGTAATGAACTCATTCTTGATTTATATTGGTGTTAAACCTACTTTATTCCAACTTCTCTATGGTTCATAAACTCTATTACTAGCCATAGATTCATCAAAATAAGCAAACAACATGCGAAAAACAAAATCTGTCAAAAACAGAACAGTCTGTAGTAATCTGTAGGTTTCGACCACTTCTTGAACCCCAAAAAATATAAAATAAATTTATGGACGTGAGTAATTTATCTATTAATCATATGCAAAAACAATTAACTAAATATAACTAAAAAATGGCAGCAATTCTCGTGAGCACTAAGGTTTCTGTTTTTTACAGCAAGATTAAAAAGACTTTCCCCAAGTCTTCCCAACGGTTCTACTTGGCACAAACACTAATTAACCACAAAAAACACAACCAAAACAGAGGCTAGATAAATTATTTATTAATAAAATGGGTCAAAAATCAAGGAATAAAAATTAAATTGGGTTGCCTCCCAACAAGCGCTATCGTTTAACGCCCCTAGCTAGGCATAAAAGCAAGATAGATCTAGGTATTGCCATCTTTGGTAGGCAATTCATATGGTAATTTAACTTTCTTTCTAGGGAAGTGTTCCATGCCTTTCCTTAATGGAAATTGGAATTTAATATTCCCTTCCTTCATATCAATAGTTGCACCAATCGTTCTAAGGAAAGGTCTACCAAGAATAATAGGACATGAAGGATTACAATCTATATCAAGAACAATGAAATCTACGGGCACATAATTACTATTTGAAACAATAAGAACATCATTAATCTTTCCCATAGGTTTCTTAATAGTGGAATCCGCAATGTGCAAGTTTAGAGAACAGTCATCAAATTCATTGAAACCTAGCAAATCACACAAAGTTTTTGGGATCATGGAAACACTAGCACCCAAATCACACAAAGCATAGCACTCATGATCTTTATTTTAATTTTAATTGTAGGTTCCCACTCATCATAAAGTTTTCTAGGGATAGAAACTTCCAACTCAAGTTTTTCTTCATAAGATTGTATCAAAGCATCAACGATATGTTTAGTAAAAGCTTTATTTTGACTATAAGCATGAGGAGAATTTAGCACGGATTGCAACAAGGAAATACCTTCTATCAAAGAGCAATTATCATAATTAAATTCCTTGAAATCCAAGATAGTGGGTTCATTGCTATCTAAAGTTTTAACCTCTTCAATCCCACTTTTACCAATTTTTGCATCAAGATCTAAAAACTCTGAATTTTTGGGATGCCTTCTAACTAAAGTTAACTCATCTCCAGTCCCATAATTATCAAGATTCATATTGCAAAACAAGTATTTAATAGGGAACACATCAATTACTATTAGATCTTCATCTTTATTGTCATGAAAACTAAAAGAACACGCTTTCACTAAGCAATCTTTCTTAGCACTCATTCTAGCGGTTCTTTCTTTCCACTCATCAACGGAAATTCTTATGGCTTTGAGAGACTCATTGATATCATGCTTAGGTGGAATAGATCTAAGTTTCAAAGAATCAACATCAAGAGAAATTCTATCCACGTTCCTAGCCAACTCATCAATCTTAAGCAAAAAAAATTCAATCAAAGCATTGAAACTCTTTTGCGGAGTAATAAATTCTTTAATACTAGTTTCGAAATCAGAGGGCATCTTATTATAATTTCCATAAGAATTGTTGTAGGAATTACCATAATTATTAGAGGAATTACTAGGAAATGGCCTAGAATTAAAATTACCTCTATGGTGTTATTACCAAAATTGTTCCTACCAACAAAATTCACATCCATAGATTCATTATTATTCTCAATCAAACTAGACAAATTCATATCATTAGGATCAGTAGGAGAACTCTTATTGGCAAACAATTTCATAATTTCATCCATCTTTCCACTTAAAACATTATTCTCTTCAATTGCATGCACTTTTTTACTAGTAGATCTTTCAGTGTGCCATTGAGAATAATTAACCATAATATTATCTAGGAGTTTGATAGCCTCTCCTAAAGTGATTTCCATAAAAGTGCCTCCCGCGGCCGAATCTAAAACATTTCTAGAAGCAAAATTTAATCCAGAGTAATTTTTTTGTATAATCATCCATAAATTCAAAGCATGTGTAGGGCAATTATGTATCATTAATTTCATCCTCCCAAGCTTGTGCAACATGTTCATGATCAAGTTGCTTAAAATTCATAATATTGTTTCTAAGACAGATGATCTTAGCGGGGGGAAAATACATAGAGATAAAAGCATCTTTGCACTTATTCCATGAATCAATACTATTTTTAGGCAAAGACGAAAACCAAGCTTTAGCACAATCTCTAAGCGAAAACGGAAATAGCTTAAGTTTAACAATATCGTTGTACACATCTTTCTTATTTTGCATATCACACAAATCAACAAAGTTGTTTAGATGGGTAGCGACATCTTCACTAGGAAGGCCAGAAAACGGATCTTTCATGACAAGATTCAGCAAAGCAGTATTAATTTCACAAGATTCAGCATTGGTAAGAGAAGCAATCGGAGTGCTAATAAAATCACTATTGTTGGTATTGGTAAAGTCACACAATTTAGTATTATCTTGAGCCATCGTGACAAACAAGCAAACAAGAAGCAAGCGAAAAAGAAGCGAACGGAAAGAGAGGGCGAATAAAACGGCAAGGGTGAAGTGGGGGAGAGGAAAACGAGAGGAAAATGGAAAATAATGTAATGCGAAGGATAAGAATTGTGATGGGTACTTAGTATGTCTTGACTTGGCGTAGATCTCCCCGGCAACGGCGCCAGAAATCCTACTTGCTACCTCTTGAGCACTGCGTTGGTTTTCCCTTGAAGAGGAAAGGGTGGTGCAGTAAAGCAGCGTAAGTATTTCCCTTAGTTTTTGAGAACCAATGTATAAATCCAGTACGAGACCACACGCGAGTCACCTCGTACCTACACAAACAAATAAGAACCTTGCAACCAACGCGATAAAGGGGTTGTCAATCCCTTCACAGCCACTTGCAAGAGTGAGATCTGATAGATATGATAATAATAAGATAAGTATTTTTGGTATTTTTATGATATAGATTGAAAGTAAAGATTGCGAAATAAATGGTAATGGAAATAACGGTAGATTAATATGATGGAAGATAGACCCGGGGGCCATAGGTTTCACTAGTGGCTTCTCTCAAGATAGCATAAGTATTACGGTGGGTGAACAAATTACTGTCGAGCAATTGATAGAAAAGCGAATAATTATGAGAATATCTAGGCATGATCATGTATATAGGCATCACATCCGAGACAAGTAGACCGAAACGATTCTGCATCTACTACTATTACTCCACACATCGACCGCTATCCAGCATGCATCTACAGTATTAAGTTCATAAGAACAGAGTAATGCCTTAAGCAAGAGACATGATGTAGAGGGATAAACTCATGCAATATGATGTAAACCCCATATTTTTATCCTCGATGACAACAATACAATACGTGTCGTTTCCCTTTCCATCACTGGGATCAAGCACCGCAAGATTGAACCCAAAGCTAAGCACTTCTCCCATTGCAAGATAGATCAATCTAGTAGGCCAAACCAAAATGATAATTCGAAGAGACTTGCAAAGATAAACCAATCATACATAAAAGAATTCAGAGAAGATTCAAATATTGTTCATAGATAGACTTGATCATAAACCCACAATTCATCGGATCTCGATAAACACACCGCAAAAGAAGATTACATCAAATAGATCTCCAAGAGAATCGAGGAGAACTTTGTATTGACATCCAAAGAGATAGAAGAAGCCATCTAGCTACTACCTATGGACCCGAAGGTCTGAGGTAAACTACTCACACATCATCGGAGGGGCCATGGAGTTGATGTAGAGGCCCTGCATGATCAATGCCCCCTCCGGCTGAGCTCCGGAAAAGGCCCCAAGATGGGATCTCTTGGGTACAAAAGGTTGCGGTGGTGGAAATAGGGTTTCGTGGTGCTCCTGGATGTTTGCGGGGTATCTAGATATATATATAGGAGGAAGGAGTAGGTTTGTGGAGCAATGAGGGGCCCACGAGGGTGGAGGGCATGCCCCCTGCCTCGTGGCCGCCTCGTTGATTGCTTGACGTCCACTCCAAGTCCTCTGGATCACGTTTGTTCCAAAAATCATGTTCCCGATGGTTTCATTCCATTTGGACTCGGTTTGATATTCCTTTTCTACGAAACACTGAAATAGGCAAAAAAACAGCAATTTGGGCTGGGCCTCCAGTTAATAGGTTAGTCCCAAAATAATATAAAAGTGTAAAATAAAGCCCATTAACATCCAAAACAGATAATATAATAGCATGGAACAATCAAAAATTATAGATACGTTGGAGACGTAGCACTTGTCCTCAAGCGAAAGCCGATATCGAAAAATATGTGCACATGTTTAGAGATAGAGGTGTCGATAAAATAGAATACAGACATGAGGGAATCATGATCATCTTTAGAACAGGGACATATATTGTCCTATAATTTCTTATGATAAAGTAACAATTCATTCACAAGGTGAAGTATGAATGAGAAACATCATTGAAAACTAACAAACTATGATCTTAGTCATTAAAGCAATTGCAATTTATCATAACATCGGAAAGAGTCAATGAAAGAGCTTTTTAGCAAGTCCACATACTCAACTATCATTTAGTCTTTCACAATCACTAACACTGACGCGATACTTATGGGTTCAAAGCTTCAATTGGACACAAAGAAAGATAGGGGCTTATAGTTTCGCCTCCCAACTTTTTACCTCAAGGGTAATGTCAACAATAATACTTTATGAAAACCTACATCCGAGTGGATATATATATATATCCAGATCTCTCCAACATATAGTGCTTTCCAAAGGAAAAAGTGTAAAAATAAAAGATGATGATCACCATGACTCTTGTATAAGGGTAGAAGATAAAAGTAAAAGATAGGCCCTTCGCAGAGGGAAGCAGAGGTTGTCATGCGCTTTTATGGTTGGATGCACAAAATCTTGATGCAAAAGAACGTCACTTTATATTGCCGCTTGTGATAAAGACCTTTTTTGTGTAGTCCGTCGCTTTTATTTCTTCCATATCACAAGTTCGTATAAAGCTTATTTTCTTCACACTAATAGATCATACATATTTAGAGAGCAATTTTATTACTTGCACCGATGACAACTTACTTGAAGGATCTTACTCGATCCATAGGTAGGTATGGTGGACTTTCATGGCAAAACTGGGTTTAGGGATGTTTGGAAGCACAAGTAGTATCTCTACTTGGTGCAAAGAATTTGGATAGCATGAGAGGGAAAGGCAAGCTCAACATGTTGGATGATCCATGACAATATAACTTCTATTTGGATATAAGAAAACATAACCTCTTATGTTGTCTTCCTTGTCCAACATCAACTTTTTAGCATGTCATATTTTAATGAGTGCTCACAATTACAAAAGATGTCCAAGATAGTATATTTATATGTGAAGCCTCTCTTTATTTATTACTTCCTATTAATTGCAACAATGACCAAAACTATGTTTGTAAACTCTCAACAACCTTTATTCATCATACTCTTTATATGTGAAGTCATTACTCTCCATAAGATCAATATATGATCTTTTTATTTCTTTTTATTTTTTTCTATTTACTTTAATTCCCTCAAGATCATAGCAAGATAACAAAGCCCTCAACTCAAAACTACTCTTTATTATATATAACTCACAGACTCGATTACATAGATAGAGATCGAAACAAAACTCAAAGCTAGATCATACTAAAAACTTTATTCTACTAGATCAAGATATAACCAAAAGGATCGAACCAAGAAAAACGATAAAGATAAAGATGTGATGGTGATACGATACCAGGGCACCTCCCCCAAGCTTGGCAGTTGCCAAGGGGAGTGCCCATACCCAGGTGTTTATGTCTCTTTCTTCAGAGGTGGTGATGATGGAGTTGTTGATGAAGTAGTCTTGTCCTTTTTCCTCAGCTTACGCTTGAGGATGGAATTTTCCTCCTTCAGCTGACCGATCTCTTGTTCTAGTGTTAATATCCTTCTGCATAATTCCTGCTTGTTCTCCTGCAAAAGACTAAAAGGGATAAACTCGATCTTTTGTTTCTTTGCTTTGTTCGGGAGACTCGACTTTTTGAACTCCACGTGCATGTCTCCAGGTTGGGGTAGAGGGACTTCCTCTTCATCGGAACTTGTCTCCTCCTTCCCCTTTGGATCATAATCTACCTCTTCCTCCGTAGTCCAACCATCATGCTCCAAATCCCAATAGACCTTGGGGTCTGCAATGTAATCAGCTACATAGCTCTCTCCCTCCGAATCTTGGGATGACATATTACTCTAAATCTGCTGCAGAAATAACTCAAAACGAAAACAGGGGATTTTGTTGTGGTACGATGGTCAAAACCTTCGGGAGATTATATAATGATTTTTTACCGACCAAAAGAAGTATCATCCAAGAAAACGGAGTCCAGAGGGCACACGAGGTGGCCACAAGGACGGGGGGCGCGCCCTCCACCCTTGTGGTGGCCTCGTGTCTCCTTCGGACTGCTTTTAATTTTCCTAATTTTTTTAATATTCCAAAACAGAGAAAAATTATCATTGGAAACGTTTTGGAGTCGGTTTACTTACCGTACCACATACCTATTCCTTTTTGGAGTGTGAAACGTTCTGGAAAGTATCCCTTATGTACTCCTTGGGTGTTATGGTATTAATAATATTGGTCTCAATATTTATGGGAGTACCTGAGATATAATGTTTGATTCTTTGATCGTTTACCACCTTCGGATTTTTGCCTTCGGCATTGTCGATTTTTATGGCACCGGAACGATAAACCTCTTCGATAATGTAAGGACCTTCCCATTTAGAGAGAAGCATTCCTGCAAAAAAAATTTAAACGAGAGTTGTATAGCAAGACGTGATCACCTATATTAAACTCATGCTTTTGTATCCTCTAGTCATGCCATCTTTTAACTTTTTCTTTAAACAACTTGGCATTGTCATAGGCTTGGGTTCCCCATTCATCAAGTGAGCTAATGTCAAATAACCTTTTCTCAACGGCAAGTTTGAAATCATAATTGAGCTCTTTAATGGCCCAATATGCCTTATGTTCTAGTTCAAGAGGTAAGGGACATGCTTTTCCATAAACCATTTTATACGGAGAAATACCCATAGGATTCTTATAAGCAGTTCTATAAGCCCATAATGCATCACCAAGATTCTTAGACCAATTCTTTCTAGATCTATTAACAGTCTTTTGCAAAATCAATTTAATCTCTCTATTGCTCAACTCTACTTGACCACTACACTAAGGATGATATGGAGATGCAATTCTATGGTTTACATCATATTTAGCGATCATTTTACGGAAAGCACCATGAATAAAATGTGAACCATCATCTGTCATTAAATATCTAAGGACTCCAAACCTTGGAAAAATAACTTCTTTAAGCATCTTAATAGAAGTGTTATGATCAGCACTACTAGTTGGAATAGCTTCTACCCACTTAGTAACGTAATCAACATCAACTAAAATATGTGTATACCCATTAGAGGAAGGAAAAGGTCCCATATAATCAAAGCCCCAAACATCAAATGGTTCAATAATAAGTGAATAATTCATAGGAATTTCCTGACATCTACTAATATTACCAATTTTTTGACACTCATCACAAGATAAGACAAACTTACGGGCATCCTTAAAGAGAGTGGGCCAATAGAAACCGGATTGCAATACCTTATGTACAGTTCTATCTCCAGCGTGGTGCCCCCGTAAGCCTTGGAGTGGAACTTCCGTAGGATCTGTTCCTGTTCATGCTCAGGTACACAACGTCTAATAACACCATCTACTCCTTCTTTATAAAGGTGTGGGTCATCCCAGAAGTAATGTCTTAAATCATAAAAAAAACTTTTTCTTTTGCTGGTATGTGAAACTAGGTGGTATAAATTTAGCAACAATGTAATTAGCATAATCAGCATACCATGGAGTATTACGAGAAGCATTTATGACAGCTAATTGTTCATCGGGAAAGCTATCGTCAATAGGTAGTGGGTCATCAAGAACATTTTCTAACCTAGACAAGTTGTCTGTAACGGGGTTCTCAGCTCCCTTTCTATCAATAATATGCAAATCAAATTCTTGTAACAAGAGGACCTGAGGGAGTCCTGGATTAGGGGGTATCCGGACAGCCGGACTATATCCTTTGGCCGGACTGTTGGACTATGAAGATACAAGATTGAAGACTTCGTCTCGTGTCCGGATGGGACTCTCCTTGGCGTGGAAGGCAAGCTTGGCAATACGGATATGTAGATCTCCTTCCTTGTAACCAACTCTATGTAACCCTAGCCCCCTCCGGTGTCTATATAAACCGGAAGGTTTTAGTTCGTAGGACAACATACAATCATACCATAGGCTAGCTTCTAGGGTTTAGCCTCTCTGATCTCGTGGTAGATCAACTCTTGTACTACTCATATTATCAAGAATAAATCAAGCAGGACATAGGGTTTTACCTCCATCAAGAGGGCCCGAACCTGGGTAAAACATCGTGTCCCCTGCCTCCTGTTACCATCCGCCTTAGACGCACAGTTTGGGACCCCCTACCCGAGATTCGCTGGTTTTGACACCGACATTGGTGCTTTCATTGAGAGTTCCTCTATGTCGTCATCATTACGCCTGATGGCTCCTTCGATCATCGATAGCGATGCAGTCCAGGGTGAGACTTTTCTCCCCGGACAGATCTTTGTATTCGGCGGCTCTGCGCTGCGGGCCAAGTCGCTTGGCCATATGGAGCAGATCGAGAGCTACGCCCCTGGCTATCAGGTCAGATTTGGAAACTTAAACTACATAGCCGACATCCACGGAGACTTGATCTTCGATGGATTCGAGCCCTTGCCGAGTGCGCCGCACGGTCATGATGAGCATGATTTAGCTCTACCATCGGACATTGTTTGGGAGATCGCACCGGCGACCGCTCCGACCCTCAATTCGGAGCCAATCGCACCATCCAGGGATGGGTGGATAGACCCCGCCATGGAGGCCGCATTTTCATCGGTGATCGAGCCGAATATCCACCTTACCCTTCACGAGAGCCGTGACATCAAACTGTCGGATTCTTCCCCGGCCACGGACTCCGAACCGCCTGCGCCCGTGCCTATCAGATCCGACTGGGCGCCGATCATGGAGTTCACCTCCGCGGATATCTTTCAGCACTCGCCCTTCAGCGACATATTGAGCTCATTAAGGTCTCTCTCCCTGTCAGGAGAGTCCTGGCCGAACTATGTTTGGCAGGATTGGGATGCGGATGACGAAGAAATTCGCCGCCCACCCACCACCCACTTAGTAGCCACTGTCGATGATTTGACCGACATGCTCGACTTCGACTCCGAGGACATCGACAGTATGGACGACGATGCAGGAGACGAACAGGAACCACTGCCCATACGGCACTAGACGCCCACTTCATCATATGACGTATACATGGTGGACACACCCAAATAAAACGACGACGAGGAACAGAAGGACGCAGTGAAGGGTTGTTCCCTCAAGAAGCAGTCAAAGCGGCGGCGTAAGCGCCGCTCCAAATCCCGCCTCGGCAGAAACAGCGATCATATAGACCCAGCGTTAGAGCAGGGTGAACCATCGCCCGACCACGGCAACACGGAGAATCAAACCGAACAACCTGACTCCGTCGAAGATAACAGTCCGGACGACATCACACCGAACAGGCACCCGGAGCAACAGAATGCCCATCAAAAGGCTTGTTGCCACTGCGAGGAGTCTAAAAAAGCAGAAGCAAAGGCTCAGGGCTGCACAAGACACACTCAGAATCAGATGGAGTGAAGTACTCAACACTGCAGCGAAGTACGGCGGTAATCGCCACACCAAGAGCTACCCGAAGCGAAAGTTGCTACCTGAATTCGATGAGGAGGCCTTAGATCCCCCCCAATTAAAAAACAAAACGGCCATCCGGTCGGGTAGACGACCTCGTGGCCAACATAGAGCGGCAAACGACGCCGCACATAAGCCAGTACGCGATCCACGCGAGGGCTCGCATCAAAAGGACGGCGCAACCAGATCCATATACGGGCCACGCAAGCGCGCTCCAGCATGCAATGCAACACAACAAACATCCGAACACCACGGTACACCCAAATACAGGGGTGTCGCACACCCCCTATGTTTCACCGATGAGGTGCTGGACCATGAATTTCTAAAGGGATTCAAACCCGTAAACATAGAGGCATACAACATAATGATAGAACCTAGGGTTTGGATTGAGGACTACATCCTCCATATCCACATGGCTCGAGGAGACGATCTCCATGCCATCAAGTACTTATCCCTCAAGCTCAAAGGGCCAGCTCGGCACTGGATTAAAAGCCTCCCCGAAAACTCCATTGGAAGCTGGGAAGAGCTCGAAGACGCTTTTCGCGCAAATTTTCAAGGGACCTATGTCCGACCACCGGATGCAGACAATTTGAGTCATATAACTCAACAGCCCAGAGAGTCAGCCCGAAAGCTTTGGAACAGGTTTCTCACTAAAAAGAACCAAATAGTTGACTGCCCGGATGCCGAAGCCTTAGCAGCTTTTAAGCACGGCGTTCGAGATGAATGGCTTGCTAGACACCTCGGCCAAGAAAAGCCAAGAACAATGGCAGCATTAACAAGCCTCATGACCCGCTTTTGCGTGGGCGAGGACAGCTGGTTAGCCCGATGCAGCACCAGCGACCCAAGTACATCCGAAGTCAGGGACGGAAACGGGAAGTCGCGACGCAGCAAAAACAAGCGCCGGAATAAAGAAGACAGCCCGAAGAGCATGGCGGTAAACGCCGGATTCAGAAGCTCTCGGCAAGGTCAGCAAAAGCTACCCTCCAAAGGCAACAAAGACGAACTGTCCAGCCTGAACAAGATTCTGGACAAACTATGTCAGATCCACAGCACCCCTGATAAACCTGCAAATCATACCCACAGAGAATGTTGGGTCTTCAAGCAGTCCGGCAAACTTAACGCCGAACACGAGGGGCAGGATACACCAAGCGAAGACGAGGACGAGCCTCGCAAGAAAAGCACTGGGGAACAGAAGAAATTCCCACCTGAAGTCAAAACAGTCAACGTGTTACACGTGATAAAGTGGAGAAACAAAGCTGCACTCCTAGAGACACATGCCCCAGGGCCTATCACCATGGAGTTCTGCCACTGGTCATCCCAACCGATCACCTTTGACCATCGGGATTACTCGGCAAGTATCCGGCGTGCAGGATGGGCTGCCTTGGTATTAAACCCAATAATTGACGGCTACCACTTCACACGAGTCCTGATGGACGGGGGCAGCAGTTTAAACCTGATATATCAAGACACAGTCTACAACATGGGGATAGACCCAGCAAAAATTAGCCATAGCAATACTACCTTTAAAGGAGTAACGCCAGGCCCAGAAGCCCATTGCACGGGCTCCCTGCTATTAGAGGTTATATTCGGCTTTCCCGATAACTTCCGCAGCGAAAAGTTAACCTTCCACATCGCTCCGTTCCAAAGTGGCTATGAAGCACTACTCAGACGCGAAGCTTTTGCTCGCTTTAACGCAATGCCGCATTATGCTTCTCTCATGCTTAAGATGCCCGGTCCACGCGGCATCATTACAGTAAATGGAAATATTGAGCGCTCCTTGCGCGCGGAAGACCGTGCGGCTACCTTGACAGCCGCACACTAAACGGCCTCACCAACTAAAGCATCTGACAGGTCGTTAAGACCACGGACGCGGTTAGACGAGTCCGGCGCAGCTATATGTAATTGATACAGGTTTGATGGCTATACCCCTATTACAATACAAGGGGCTCAACGCGCGCAAACAAGTGGCAATTAGGCTCAACTTTACTCATCTTGAACTGTACATGGTTTCTTTAGTATAACCTACCTTTTTACATGACAACTTTTCAACTAAGTTCCTCTCTTTTACAGATGACCATCGTGCTAAACCCGTCCAGAATACGGCACAACGAAGACACAGGCGCAGACATGCAGTAGGGACCCGTACCAAGGATTCTTTTTAGATTAAGACCCTGCGTAAACCTTTTTTTACTGTCTCTTGTTGATACACATCCCCGGGATTCTCAGTACAATTGAGAAGGATGATGACGTATTGGCATGTGGCCACGTCAGAATATTGCACGTACCTGGACACCAGGGGCTTATTACAAAGGGCACTGCTTAAGCCCGGTTTCCACCATAAAGACCGAATACCTTAGGGAGTGTTCGGCGTCGCGAGTTTGGACTTATATGCATCAGCTCTAAATCATGTCTTTGGTCAAATGTTGGGTTTGTCCGGCTCCTATGTTTTGCTGCCTTACGTTCCACTCTATTGGCTAAGGTGGCACCAGGAGAACTACTGCAATTGTGCCCTGGTTCATCCGGACGAGCACCTCAGTAGAGAAAGCCGAAAACTGGCTGTCATGATATAGCGTGAGACTGGTCAACCACTCGATGACCTAGCGGAATCTTCAGGATTCCTCCGCCTTAACGAAGAGTCGTTTCCCGGCCAGGTATGTACGCACCCCGAATTCGGATGAGTGCGGAGCCACCAGGGGCTATATAGTAGCCCCACTGTCAAACTCCTCTGGCTAAGTGAAAGTGTTAAAGCATTATAGTCTGATTGCCTAGTTCGCTGCGCTATCACCTCCTTAATGGACCAAGATGTTGGATCAAGTGTGAACATGCGTCTTCTGCGAACACCCCCGCATTATATGCGTGGGGGCTGAAGCCGATGACTGCCATCTTTCAGGTTATATACATATATACACAAACGGCCGCACAGGAGGCATCATAGTACTTTCGGGCAAAAGTATAAATACAGCCTTGATAAATAAAACATTGTTTTTACAATGGGAATACATGTCACTCAAACATAATATTCTTCGAGCACTGAGCCTCTATCGAACGAGCGCCTTCAAGAACTTCTTCATCAAGGACCACTCGGCCTATGGCCGAACCCTGTGCCGCAACAGTGGTGGCATCCATCTCCGCCCAGTATGTTTTGACATGGGCAAGGGCCATCCACGAGCCTTCTATGCACGTCGACCTCTTTACAACATCGATGCGTGGCACAACGCCAAGGAATTGTTGCACTAAGCTAAAGTAGCTATTCGGCCTTGGCCCTCCTGGCCACAAATGATCCACAACGGACCTCATGGCCAGTTCAGATAATCTATGGAGCTCGGCCCAACCGGTCAATCGCTCATTCAGCAACAGCGGACGGACTGGACCGTGAAACTATGACCAGAACAGCTTCTCCACTTCAGGACCTTTCTGATCCTTGAAGTACTCAGTCGCATCCGCAGCACTTGCAACCAAATCCATGTACTCATCCGCAGAACTCCATAGCCGGTCCAGAGGAGCATATTTCGGATCTCCGAACTTAGTCCGCAACAAGAAGGGCTTCCCAGAAACGATATCCGCAGCTTGATTCAGCTCCTCCTTCGTCACTCTAATTTTGGAGCGAGCTTCCTTGGCAGCCACCCGGGCCATCTCCAGGTCCATCGCCTTCACCCGGTTTTCTTCTTCAAGAAGCCGGTAACGGTCAGCAGCATCTTTTAACTCCACGACCATCTTGGCAATTTTTTCTTTGCTCCCGCAATGTGCGGCCTGTTCGGCCCTTAACTCTTCGGCCGCCTTTAAAGCGGCCGCATTACTACTCCTTGCTTGCTCCTTGGCTCGGGCAAGCTCCGCCCGAAGGGTCTCCACGGTGGCAGCTCCATCTGTAGTCACAACATATTAAAGATACTAACATCATGCTGCTCTTACTATGTGACATTCACCAGAAAAATCACCTACCATGTGCCTCGTCAAGCCACTTGTTAACAAGCATGATGTCGGCATCTGTCGCATCCAGTTTCCGCTTTAGTTCGGCAAACCCATCAGTCCGGCTAGCCACCGAAGCTTCAACCACCTGCGCATACAGGCGGTCTGGTTATTACCTGGGACTATGATCCCCTGTTTGCCGCCGTTTTCGACGACAACCAGAGTCTCAGGGGCTACTATCTACACAGGGCACACCTAAAAATGTGCGGTACTGTCAAAAATGTACATCATTTCACGTACCTCAAAACCCGTCAGTAGACTTGTAACATCCCAAAATTCTAAATTTTGGAATGTTATAAACAAATAGATAGATTTGATTAATTGTTTGATTGGTTGTCTGAAAGTGAGTGAATTCGAAACTTTTTGAAAGTTAAATGAGAGGGAATAAAAGGACTTTCCCAAACTTTCATATTTGCTTTTATGATCTCCATGAATTCAAATTCTTTCCAACACAAAACCCTAGAGAGAAGATGACATGACTTCTTCCATTTAAAATGAGAAGGGTGTTTGAAAAATATTTGAATTCCATTGGGAAATATTTTCCACTTCAGAAACTTTATGCAACTCAATGATTTTCACGAGAGAAGATAAAATGACTTCTTCAAATTATGAAATATGAGTTGGGAGTTTCAAAGGATCAATTTCAAGTCCTTTTGGAATTTATTTTCAATTTGGATTTATTTGAGTTTTATTCAAATTATTTTTTCTCCAAAAATAAAATATATGGAAATTAGGGTAACATGATTCCCTACATTAGAAAATTGGAGAAAAATTAATTTGAAATCATTTTGGTATTTTTAAAATGATTTTTGTTGGATTTTAATAGACCAGTAGCACTCTTTGAATTATTAGAATTTGTGTGTATTTTATTTAATGCTAGAAAAATGTTCACGTCGTAGGAAATCTTTTTCTGAAAATTTTGATATATTATATGCCTATATAATATGTATATTTCTATTTGTTTTTATCCCTTTTCTTTGTCTGTGTTTAAAAAAAAACTTCCCTCCGCCGAACTGGGCCGGCCCAGCTCCCAGGCCAGGCCGCGGCCCAGCCCGCGTCGCCATCGCCACCGTCGCCGACCTTGCGACGGACTCCGTCGTCCGCACGCATCGCCGCCGCCGTTCCAGATCGGGACTCCGATCCCGCCACCGCCTCGCCATTGCCCCTTCCCCAAGCCGCCTCTCCCCTCCCTCCTATAAGTGCCCCGGGCCCGGCCCCGTTTCTCCTTCCCTCATGCCGCATCTCGCCGGAGCCTGCTGCCGCTGCCGCGAGCCGCCGCAACGCCGCCGTACTTTGCCGCCGCCGCCCCGCTAGCTGCCGTTGCCGCTGCCGCAAGCCGCCGCTCCCCGCCGCTCGCTGCCGCACCGCGCGCCGCACGCCGCCACCGCCCGCGCCGCCTTGCCCCACCTCACCGGAGAGCCGCCGCTGCCGTCTTCTCGGACGCCCGAACGCCGCCGCCGCCGTCGGGTTTTCTTTCCCCGAACCGGTATAAACCGACCCCGGTTCTTTTCTTTAAGTCGGTTTTTTTTAAAAAAACCCTAGACTAGATCTGTTTTTTTAGGTTTTATTAAACAGCGAACGTCCACTGTTTAGACCATATAAGTGAACGTCCCTTTTAGTTTTTTCTTTTTCTGTTTTAATTTCGGCCAGGGACCATCGTGAATATTTTCTTTTAGATTAGCCCCTGGTTTTCAAACGATCATAACTTTTTACTCGTTAGTCCAAATCCAACGAAACCAACGCCCACGTCTTCGTTATGATCTCCTCTATCCGGATAAACAACTTAAACATGTTTTTGAAAAGTTTAAAATTTGAATTAGATCAGATTTGAATTCAAACTTCGTTTGATCATAACTTGAGTTTCGTAGCTCCGTTTGAGTTGATTCTTTTTGCAAATCGAAGCTCTTGACCTAAACTTTCTGATAAGGCCAAATTCACATAATTTTGGTACTGTTAGAAATTGTTTTATGTTGCAAGAGTTATTTGCTTGGTTTTGAAGTTTTCCGAATCGTCTTCTTCGATCTTTCTGATCTTTTGAGTGATTGCTTATGTGTGGTTACTATTGCTTGCTTACGATAGATTGACCGGAGTGTGACGAGTAGATCTATCAAGAGTTTTGAGTGCGAATCATCTTCATCAACATTGCAGGCAAGTTCACACTTTGATCATATCCCCTTCCATACCCAGTTTTTTTGCATTAGATCAATCTTCACACATTGCATGATTAGGATCTAATTAAATTGTGGGATGGGAAGTAGATGAGGTAGTACCTATTACCTGTTTATTATGAAACCTTTGGGAGTTACTTCTACGTTTGCTTATTATGCCATGCTATGCTAGTAGACGTGGATTGGGTGAGTGATATCCATGACAGATGTGAGTTGTAATTTTAATGGTTTATCTAAGGTGGCAACTTAAACACACATCTGGGTGGATTGAGGCACCTGATGTCTATCAGGACTTGCCTGTTTTTTTGGACCGCCACCCAGGCTCAAAGGGATCATAAGATCTTTCATGCTAGAAACTTCCGTGTGCAGCCACAAGCCATTATGGGCTCTGGCATAGTTGACTAAGTTGTGCGAACTCTTACAGTGGTAGACTAGCAGATGTAGGGGATGTAGGTGTACGGTCTACCCGATCGTAAGGTGCTAGCGCTTCTGAAAGACTATGTCTCGGTCATCCGTCTTCTCAAACACCATGTAGTGCGAGAAACCAAACGGAGGCGATCGAGTCTTGTGGGGAAAAGTGCGCAAACCTCTGCAGAGTGTACAAACTAATCATGATTAGCCGTGTCCCCGGTTATGGACAACTTGAGTATCTAGTACTTGAATATCATGTGAATCTCAACATGTTACTTCTAATTAATGTTGTTGGGTTTTAATTGTTACTTAATTGGGATTGAGAATGCTGTCAACCATTCTCGATGTTTCACAACCACCATGATAGTTAAATAAATTTATTCCTTTGCAGTAGGGAAAAATTGGCTTTACGCAAAAACCTTATAACCATAGAGCTTTTCCACCAGCCAAATATGCATATAGTGATAGCCATTGTTCATCATTTCTCTATGGTGTGAATTTGCCAGTACATTCAATGTACTGACCCGTTTTTCGGGCTGCAACGTCTCATGTTGCAGGATTATCTTACGACGAGTAAGTGATACGTTAGGGTTACGATTTCTACACTCAACTTTGCCGTTGGTGTTGATGGGAATCCACAACCTTGTTGCTTCCGCTATATGGATTGAGGTAATAGTATTTACGTTACTTTATACATGTGATTTACCTCTGTTATAAATCCTTCGAGTACTGTGTGTGTCAGCATACCGATCCAGGGATGACACTTAAGCACAGAGACTTGATCCATTCGGGTCAGGTCGCTACAAGATGGTATCAGAGCACATGTTGACTGTAGGACGTGACCCTAGAAACTGGCAAGCCCATAGTAAAGATTTTTCTCTACAACTTTCCCTTCCAAAAAGATCTTTTACCTTTCTTCTCTTCTGAGCTTATTTGAAAATTCCCTTTAGTGAGACCATACCCCTTTCCCCTTTTTGACCCCACAAAGATTCGATTGATGAGACCACTCCAAGAAGTACAAGATATCGGACAACTAAGACCACTTCGGAATGAAGAGTATGCTTCGTGCATCTGAATAATGGAAATTATGATGGTTGAAGGCCGAAGACAAGTAGAATTGGAAGGCTCTGAAGAATTCCTAGATTTGTATGACCTAGGAAGGCTACCCTTATGGAACTTGGCAGACTATGGAAGTTGTCAATGCCCGAGATCAAGGTGCATTGGAGAAAGACCGGAGCATGGAGAGTTGAGAACTCAAAGTTTTGTCAAGAAAACCCTAAGGCAGGAGATATCGACTGGCAAGATAGCTTATGGCAATGACAAGGGCAGAAACACGGTTATCCGTGATGTCATCACCATTGATACTGTGGTCACCGAGCTGAGCTAAGCATGCATTCCTTCGGAAGGATTGGATGGTAGAAGGCTGATGGAGCATCTATCAGCAAAGGATGCAGTTTTAAACTTAGCTGGTGTATCACCAGGATCTGGAGTAGTATATCAAGAAGTTTAAGGTGGAGCTCCATGAAGCCGTATTAGACAAGGAAGCAATTTGTGGAGAACTCAGAAACCAAAAGCTGAAAGTAGCCAAGCTGGAGGAGTTACAACCTCGAGATACCGGAGAATTGTCAGGAACTGAAGGACAGTATGACCATGGTTCATGTGAAGGATGTTGAAACTAGAAGTTTGAAATGCAACTCCGTAATATTAAAGGATGTCACGAGAGATTTCACGTCAACAGAGATTGATCTGGCAAAAGAACTTGAGAAAGACAAGCATGATCGGAAGAAGCCATTGGAGGCATGAACAAGGCTTGAAGAATTTGGAGACGTTGAATATTTATTGACCTTAGAAGACCAAACCCCTGTTATATACCTACGTTAGATGCAATGATTGTGAGCTGTCATTTGTTTGATGTTTTTCGACAGCCACAACAAAAATCTGTCTTTTCAAAACTTTTGTTTGTATTGTGTGCATCCCTCTCTATCTCTCTTATCTTACCCCAAACCCATGGACCTAATAGAGGATGAATGGAGATGAGCTTGTATTTTTGGGACCGATGAGTCAATTGGAGACAGACCGATGGATTCAGAACATGGAGGCTCACATGGAGAATAACCCTATAGTTGGACATGATATGACCCAGCATGCTCTTCTGTGCTTTGAAAGACGTGCTGCTACTTGGTGGAGGATGTACCAAACCATGAATGGATGGCAAGGAGTAACCACTTGGAAAGAATTTAAGTTGACTTTGCCAAAGTCTCGGTTTGTGTCCTAGAAGTTGAAGCCTTATGGAAAGGATATGAAGAAACCTTGTGCCTGCAAGATTTGTGGAGAAATAGGACACACCCATAAAGAAAACAAGGATGAATGCCCTAATGGTTAAGGAAGTCACCCAGTTGAAGAATACCCAACTAGGCAGATTACTTGTTTCTTGTGTGAAGGGACTACCCACTATCCTGCTCAGTGTCACATTTACCCCATGGTACGACGAACCATCCAGCAGAAGAACGAAGTAATGAAAGGAACCCTCATGCAAATTTTAGAAAAAAGCTGTGATGGAGGACACACCCAAAGAAGAGCCAATTAAGCCCTACACCAAGTTATGCTATTCATGTGGAGAAGAAGGACACATCTCCCAGAATTGTTTGAATGGGGATTTAGTAAAATTCCCGACAGAGGAAGTAGAGTATGACCCACTGGAAATAGAAGCTCTGGTGGGAATGGAAAAGTCCAGAAAGAGAAGTAGATTGGATTCCAGGAAGGATCTGAGTCATATTACCTGTTATAGGTGCAAGGAGTCAGGGCACTACCTCAACAGTTTCCCAAAAAGGAAACCTCGATACTTGTCAGAAGTAATATGTTTTAGTTGTAATGGAGCAGGGCACTTTGCCAGAGAATTCCCCAAGGAGAAGGAAACTTGTGCTAGATAGTTGAGTTTGCAACAAAAGAAATGGAGTAGTAGAAGTGAGAACATTATCTTTTATATTGAGGTGTTGAGTTGAGACATGTAATGGAAAAGCGAGAGATTGTAATCACTTGAGAATGAATAAAGTTGGCATCGTTGGTACTGATATGGATTTTATGAGTTATTACTCTATGAAGAAGGATTTTGACCATTTTTGAGGATAAGAGAAATATGGTCTATGGAAGATTTGTGCATTCTAAGGGTGGTAGTATCCTGTAAGAACCCTTGACCCCTGGAAAAGATAAGGATACTCCACTGAGTGGATTTCGGACAAAATGAATACGAGTTTTGTCTCGATATGTGTGATGCCCCAAGAGTATGTGGGATGAAGTGGAGACCATCAGTTGTTTGGACCAAATGTGATCAAGGAGTCAGAAGAGAATGTTAAGTTGATTCGAGATAGACTGAAGGTAGCTCAGTCTAGGCAGAAGAGTTATGCAGACAAAAAAACGCAAGGAGGTAGTCTATGAAATTGGAGACAGAGCATGTCTTCATGTGTCCCGTATGCGAGGAGTTAAACGGATTGGAGTTAAGGGACAGTTAGCCCCGAGGTTTGTAGGACCATACCGAGTTTTGGAGCGTATGAGAGAAGTGGCCTACAAGTTTGAGTTACCCGAAGGACTGTCAAGAGTTCAAGATGTGTTTCACGTTTCCCAGTTGAAGAAGTGCCATGCAGAGATGGCCCATATTCCCCTGTAAGGACGCTTGACCGCGGAAAGAATAATGATGTTCCACGAAGTGGAATATGGACTTCATAAGTATAAGTTTTTATCTCGGTATGAGGGATACCCCACGCGGATGAAGAGATGAGTTACCATTGGATATAAAGGAGGTATGATGTTGGTAATATGGAGCAATGGCAACCCCATGACAAGTCTTAGTACTCACGTCTTGGTTGGGTGCCAATAGAAGGAAGGAAGACAATACAATTGGATGGATTTAAAAATACTAGCAAGTTGGAAGTTGGAATAACGATCAGTTGCCCGAAAATAAGTTCAAAGGACTACAAGTGATGAGATGGGCCATAACCCACAGGCCCCAGGACCTGCCAAGAAGCAAGCACATTTTGCTGAAGGAAAACCCTGGAAGTGGATATACCTTTGTCGACAGACGATTTTATAGGAGTTTATGCAAAACCTGAGAGTTGTGAAGGAACGATAGATGTTTGTCTGGCTTGCAGAATCAATGGATCATTCCGAACTTGGTTCGTCGACGAGAGAAATTCTGCAATGCTTGTGAGGATGACCGAGTGTTAGAATGCGAGATTCGCTAAACTGTATACAAGGTAATGATTTGGGTGCGGGATGGATTGATCACCATACCGACTTACTCTTATTATTCGCCTTGCTATATGGGATGGTAAATCTGAGTGACTTGCCTATAGTAGAGAGACGACGATATTAAACCTGGTTAAACCTTAGAATGGTATAAGAATTTTTCCCTTGTACCAGGCAGCTTTTGCCAACCGTAGGTTATACGGTGAGGATCAACCCAGACCCATTTCCTGCAGGAGAAACCATAAATTGTTGACCACCATGAGATATCGATAGTTGTTTAGTTTTGGCGCCCGACCCGTCAGCTAAGAAGACCCAATCTCGGAATAACCTTACCAAGATGAAAGGACATAAGAATTACGGTAAAGGTTATGCCACTACCGTAAGAACCCAGAGAAGGAATTTTCCCGAGACTCTGAGAAGACCGACACTATCAAGGATAAGGATGGAGTATATGAGTTTTGATGGAACTGTAACCATGCTTCTAAGGGTGGTAGCACCCTGGACCCCTGTGATAATTGATGGATTTTTGAGGAGACCCCCAAACCCTAACTTTTTCTTGCTAGCCTCTCCGAATCTCGAGGACGAGATTCATTTTAAGGGTGGTAGGTTTGTAACATCCCAAAATTCTAAATTTTGGAATGTTATAAACAAATAGATAGATTTGATTGATTGTTTGATTGGTTGTCTGAAAGTGAGTGAATTCGAAACTTTTTGAAAGTTAAATGAGAGGGAATAAAAGGACTTTCCCAAACTTTCATATTTGCTTTTATGATCTCCATGAATTCAAATTCTTTCCAACACAAAACCCTAGAGAGAAGATGACATGACTTCTTCCATTTAAAATGAAAAGGGTGTTTGAAAAATATTTGAATTCCATTGGGAAATATTTTCCACTTCAGAAACTTTATGCAACTCAATGATTTTCACGAGAGAAGATAAAATGACTTCTTCAAATTATGAAATATGAGTTGGGAGTTTCCAAAGGATCAATTTCAAGTCCTTTTGGAATTAATTTTCAATTTGGATTTATTTGAGTTTTATTCAAATTATTTTTCTCCAAAAATAAAATATATGGAAATTAGGGTAACATGATTCCCTACATTAGAAAATTGGAGAAAAATTAATTTGAAATCATTTTGGTATTTTTAAAATGATTTTTGTTGGATTTTAATAGACCAGTAGCACTCTTTGAATTATTAGAATTTGTGTGTATTTTATTTAATGCTAGAAAATGTTCTTGTTGTAGAAAATCTTTTTCTGAAAATTTTGATATATTATATGCCTATATAATATTATTTCTATTTTTTATTTTTCTTTGTCTGTGTTTAAAAAAAAACTTCCCTCGCCGAACTGGGCCGGCCCAGCTCCCAGGCCAGGCCGCGGCCCAGCCCGCGTCCCATCGCCTCCGTCCCCGACCTTGCGACGGACTCCGTCGTCCGCACGCATCGCCGCCGCCGTTCCAGATCGGGACTCCGATCCCGCCACCCCTAACCATTGCCCCTTCCCACGCCGCCTGCTCCACCTCCGAGGCCCGGCCCCGTTCTGCTCCTCCCTCATGCCGCTCTCCCCGAGCCTCTACGCTCCGAGCAGCCGCAACGCCGCCGTACTTTGCCGCCGCCGCCCCGCTAGCTGCCTGTTGCCGCGCCGCAAGCCGCCGCTCCCCGCCGCTCGCTGCCGCACCGCGCGCCGCACGCCGCCACCGCCCGCGCCGCCTTGCCCCACCTCACCGGAGAGCCGCCGCTGCCGTCTTCTCGGACGCCGACGAACGCCGCCGCCGCCGCCGTCGGGTTTTCTTTCCCCGAACCGGTATAAACCGACCTCGGTTCTTTTCTTTAAGTTCGGTTTTTTAAAAAAAAAACCTAGACTAGATCTGTTTTTTTTGGGTTTTATTAAACAGCGAACGTCCACTGTTTAGACCATATAAGTGAACGTCCACCTTTTAGTTTTTTTTCTTTTTCTGTTTTAATTTCGGCAGGGACCTAGACGTGAATACTTTCTTCACAGATTAGTCCCTGTTCTTCAAACAGTCATAACTTTTACACCATTTGTCCAAATTCAACGAAACCAACGCTCACGTCTTCGTTATGATCCCCTCTATCCGGATAAACAACTTAAACATGATTTTGAAAAGTTTAAAATTTGAATTAGACCAGATTTGAATTCAAACTTCTTTTGATCATATCTTTTTATCCGTAACTCCGTTTGAGTTGATTCTTTTTGCAAATCGAAGCTCTTGACCTAAACATTCTAATAAGGCCAAATTCACATTATTTTGGTACTGTTAGAAATTGTTTTATGTTGCAAGAGTTAATTTGCTTGGTTTTGATGTTTCCGAATCGTCTTCTTCGATCTTTCTGATCTTTTGAGTGATTGCTTATGTGTGGTTACTATTGCTTGCTTACGATAGATTGATCGGAGTGTGACGAGTAGAGCTATCAAGAGTTTGAGTGCGAATCATCTTCATCAACATTGCAGGCAAGTTCACACTTTGATCATATCCCCTTCCATACCCAGTTTTTATTGCATTAGATCAATCTTCACACATTGCATGATTAGGATCTAATTAAATTGTGGGATGGGAAGTAGATGAGGTAGTACCTATTACCTGTATTATTATGAAACCTTTGGGAGTTACTTCTACGTTTGCTTATTATGCCATGCTATGCTAGTAGACGTGGATTGGGTGAGTGATATCCATGACAGATGTGAGTGAAAATTAATGGGTTTATTAAGGTGGCAACTAACACACATCTGGGTGGATTGAGGCACCTGATGTCTATCAGGACTTGCCTGTTTTTTTGGACCGCCACCCAGGCTCAAAGGGATCATAAGATCTATTCATACTAGAAACTTCCGTGTGCAGCCACAAGTCATTACGGGCTCTGGCATAGTTGATTAAGTCGTGCAAACTCTTACGGGTAGACTAGCAGATGTAGGGGAAAGTAGGTGTACCGGTCTACCCACATGTAAGGTGCTAGCGCTTCTGAAAGACTGTGTCTCGGTCATCCGTCTTCTCAAACACCCTGCAGTGCGAGAAACCAAACGGAGGCGGTCGAGTCTTGTGGGGAAAAGTGCGCAAACCTCTGCAGAGTGTAACAAACTAATCATGATTAGCCGTGTCCCCGGTTATGGACATCTTGAGTATCTAGTTCTTGGATTATCCTGTTGATCTCATCATTTTACTTTAAATGAATATTGTTGGGTTTAATGATGTTACTTAATTGGGATTGAGAATGCTGTCAACCATTCTCAATGTTCAACAACCACCATGATAGTTAAATAAATTTATTCCTTTGCAGTAGGGAAAAATTGGCTTTACGCAAAAACCTTATAACCATAGAGCTTTTCCACCAGCCAAATGCATATAGTGATAGCCATTGTTCATCATTTTCTCTATGGTGTGAATTTGCCAGTACATTCAATGTACTGACCCGTTTTCGGGCTGCAACGTCTCATGTTGCAGGATTATCTTACGACGAGTAAGTGATACGTTAGGGTTACGATTTCTACACTCAACTTTGCCGTTGGTGTTGATGGGAATCCACAACCTTGTTGCTTCCGCTATATGGATTGAGGTAATAGTATTTACGTTACTTTATACATGTGATTTACCTCTGTTATAAATCCTTCGAGTACTGTGTGTGTCAGCATACCGATCCAGGGATGACACTTAAGCACAGAGACTTGATCCATTCGGGTCAGGTCGCTACAAGACTCATAAAGGCTTCATGCAACCCGCTATCGGCGGACGAAATCCTTTCAATCACCGTACCCATCAACGTACGGTGCTCTTCTGAGATAGTCGCTCGCTCTAGCGGATCCCTCAGTACGTCTGACCGCATGCCAGATGGTACCAGACTCTTTTGGTTGCTCTCTTCAAGAGCCGGATATTGGGGACTTCGGGTGGCCATAGGATTACCTTCTGGCCTTGCCGGATCAGGAGAAACCCTCCGCGAGGACACCTCGGGGTCGCCCGCCTCGTGAGGTGGCAGGGGGAGGCGTTTCGCTCTCCATCATCTCTGGAAGAAGATCCCCTGAAGATGAGCTCTGCTGAGAAGGGCTAAGATCCGAACTGCAAGATAAATGCTTCGGTTATTCTCCTCAGAAGTAAGGTAGGATATCTTCACTATTAAGTACTTTTTGATTACTTACAGCTCGGTAGAGGGCTGATCCCCGCGCGGACATTGTGCGGCAAGAATACCCTCCGAGGCAGGACCCTCTGGCGGAGATTTCTTCTCCCGTTTGGAAACCTTGGTTTCCGGATCTTCAGAGGTAGTCCTCTTCCTTCCCCGGGGAGAGAGAATGTCAGATTCTTCCCCTTGGTTATCCTCCCTCGCGGAGGTGATCATTCTCTCGATTGGAATAGGTAGCGATGGAGGCATGCTTTCGCCCTCTTTATTCCCTGCTTCATCTTCCTTTGAGGGCACCAGACAAGGTGCTGGCTCGAGCATCTTTTCCAGCACCGGATTGTCCAAGCCTTCAGGAAGGGGGCCGAACACCGGATCATCTTCGCCTTTGTTATCCAGTCCTAGTCAAAGAGCGATTCTTCAGAATGATGTCATGATAAATAAAAGGACAGTGTGTTCGGCCATGGGATTACTTACTTGGGCAGCGGGGCGGTTGCAGCTCAGGCCCACGTCCTCGGTAGTGTCCGGACACTCTATTTGGGGTCCGAAGAACGATTTGTACATCTCCTTGTGTGTCATGCCAAGGAAATTCTGAATAGTGTGTGGTCATTCCGGGTTGAATTCCCACATGCGGAGGGGCCGGCGTTTGCAAGGCTGGACTCGACGAACTAGCATAACTTGCATTACCATAACCAGACTGAAATCTCCCTCGAAGAGATCTCAGATACGGCTCTGCAGTATTGGCACGTCCTTGGCTGGACCCCAGCTCAGCCCCCTGCTAATCCATGACATCAGTTGTGGTGGAGGGCCCGAGTGAAAGGTGGGGGCAGCTACCCACTTGGCACTTCGGGGAGCTGTGACGTAAAACCACTCATGTTGCCACAATCCGGACACCTCTGGAAAGGAACCCTTTGGCCATGGAGCGTCGGCAATTTTGCTTATTAGAGCACCTCCGCATGCTGTGTACTGCCCCTCGACCATGTTCGGCTTCACATCGAAGGTCTTGAGCCACATGCCGAAGGGAGGGGTAATGCGGAGGAAGGCCTCACAAATGACAATAAATGACGAGATGTGAAGAAGGGAATCCGGGTCCAGATCATGAAAATCCAGCCCGTAATAGAACATAAGACCCCTAACAAAGGGATCCAGAGCAAGGCCTAGTCCTCGGAGGAAGTGGGAGGCGAACACAACGCTCTCATTGGGTTCGGGAGTAGGGACGACCTGCCCTCGGGCCGGAAGCCTATGCGAAATTACAGCAGTCAGATATCTGGCCTCCCTCAACTTCCTGATGTCCTCCTCCGTGACGGAGGAAGGCATCCACCGGCCTTGAAGGCTGGATCCGGACATGATTGAAGGTCCGAAGCACCTGACCTGGGCTTTGGGTGTTAGAACTCGAGGCGGGGGAAGGATTCGATTGAGCAAGGGAGGGAAAAAAGTAAAAGCCTTGTCCCTTTATAAAGGGGATGAATATCAGGCGTCCTCCTCGTGGTCGTTCGAGACTTACCAAGATCTAGGAGTCATACCAACAGGCACGGTTGGGTTACCCACGTTCGTATTTATGGGAATCCCGTAATAAGGGGACACGATCTCTGCTTCGACAAGACGTGCCAAGGAAACCGCCTCGTGAAACACACCGAGATGGGTTATGAAAAATGATTCGAATAAAGACCTGGCTGTGGTGTGATGCCACGCTAGAGGGTACGTCAGCAGATCAGATTTGTGGAAATATTATTCTCTCTACGGTGGTATGTGGAACTTGTTTTGCAGAGCCGGACATGATCCTTGTGTTCAAAATCTTCTATGAAGTATTCGGAGGAGGAACCCGCCTTGCAATGCCGAAGACAATCTGCGTGCCGGACTCATTGTCATTGAAGCCTGGTTCAGGGCTACTGAGGGAGTCCTGGATTAGGGGGTATCCGGACAGCCGGACTATATCCTTTGGCCGGACTGTTGGACTATGAAGATACAAGATTTGAAGACTTTGTCCCGTGTCCGGATGGTACTCTCCTTGGCGTGGGCAAGCTTGGCAATACGGATATGTAGATCACCTTCCTTGTAACCGACTCTGTGTAACCCTAGCCCCCTCCGGTGTCTATATAAATCGGAGGGTTTTAGTCCGTAGGACAACATACAATCATACCATAGGCTAGCTTCTAGGGTTTAGCCTCTCTGATCTCGTGGTAGATCAACTCTTGTACTACTCATATTATCAAGAATAAATCAAGCAGGACGCAGGGTTTTACCTCCATCAAGAGGGCCCGGACCTGGGTAAAACATCGTGTCCCCTGCCTCCTATTACCATCCGCCTTAGACGCACAGTTCGGGACCCCCTACCCGAGATCCGCCGGTTTTGACACCGACAGGACCCATCCAATAAGTCTAGGTTTAGCATCTTTCTTTTCCATAAGATATTTAATAGCAGCATGATCAGTGTGAACAATTACTTTGGAATCAACAATATAAGGTCTGAACTTATCATATGCAAATACAACAGCTAAAAATTCTTTTTTCAGTGGTAGCATAATTTCTCTAGGCACTGTCTAGAGTTTTACTAGCATACATAATAACATTTAATTTCTTATCAGCTCTTTGTCCTAGAACAACACCAACAACATAATCACTTGCATCACACATAATTTCAAAGGATAAATTCCAATCAGGTGGCTAAACAGTAGGTGCAGAAATCAAGGCTTTCTTAAGTATTTCAAATGCTTCTACACAATCATCATCAAAAACAAAAGGAACATCTTTTTGCAAGAGATTAGTGAGAGGCCTAGAAATTTTAGAGCAGTCTTTAATAAACCTCCTATAGAAACCAGCATGGCCAAGGAAACTTCTTATACCTTTGATATCTTTAGGACACGGCATCTTTGCAATTGCATCTACTTTAGCTTTATCAACTTCAATACCTCTTTCAGAAATTTTATGCCCCAGGACAATACCTTCATTAACCATAAAGTGACACTTTTCCCAATTCAAGACAAGATTAGTTTCTTCACATCTCTCCAAAACTCGATCAAGGTTGCTTAGGCAATCATCAAAATAAGTTATGTAAACGAAGAAATCATCCATGAAAACCTCAACAATCTTTTCACAAAATTCGGAGAATATAGCAGTCATGCATCTTTGAAAGGTAGTAGGTACATTGTATAAACCAAAAGGCATATGTCTATAAGCAAAGGTACCGAAAGGGAAAGTAAAAGTGGTTTTCTCTTGATCATCTTTTGGCACAGGTATTTGAGAGAAACCAGAGTAACCATCTAGAAAGCAGAAATGTGTATGCTTGGATAATCTTTCTAGAATTTGATCAATAAAAGGTAGAGGGTAATGATCTTTTCTAGTAGCTTTATTTAATTTGCGGAAATCAATTGCCATTCTATAACCTATAACAATTCTTTGTGGAATAAATTCATTCTTATCATTAGGAAAAACAGAATACCTGCCTTCTTAGGGACATAATGAACAAGACTTACCCATTGACTATGAGCAATAGGATAAATTATACCTGCCTCCAGAATCTTTAGTATTTCATTTCTTACCACTTCTTTCATCTTAGGATTTAACCGTCGTTGATGATCAACAACTGGTTTAGCATCTTTCTCCAATTTTATTTTGTGCTGACATAGAGTGGGACTAATACCCTTAAGATCATCAAGAGTATATCCAATAGTGGCACGGTGCTTCTTCGAAGTTTTCAACAATTTCTTTTCTTCATGCTCTGGAAGGTTAGCACTAATAATAACAGGATATATCTTCTTTTCATCAAGATAGGCATATTTCAGAGTATCGGGTAATTGTTTAAGCTCACACACGGGATCACCCTTGGGTGGAGGAGGATCTCTGAGGATTTCAACAGGCAAATTGTGTTTCAAAATAGGCCCTTGATTAAAGAATACTTCATCTATTTCCCTTCTTTCATTCATAAACATATCATTTTCATGTTATAACAAATATTGTTCTAAAGGATCAGCAGGAGGCACGGCAACAGAAGCAAGACCAATAATTACATCCTTACTAGGCAATTCTTTATCATGGGGTTGTCTACGAAATTTAGAGAAATTAGAATCATGAGACATATCCCCTAACCCAACAGTAACAATGTCTTTCTCGCAATCTATCTTAGCATTAACATTATTCAAGAAAGGTCTACCAAATATAATGGGACAAAAATTATCTTGTGGGGAAGCAAGAACAAGAAAATCAGTAGGGTATTTAATTTTCCCACACAAGACTTCAACATCTCTAACAGTCCCAATGGGTGATATAGTATCTCTATTAGCAAGCTTAATAGTAACATCAATATTTCTATCTCAGCAGGTGCAATATCATTCATAATTTCTTTATATAAGGTATAAGGAATTGCACTCACACTAGCACCCACATCACATAAGCCATGAATCCCATGATAACAATGATCTCCAATTTTAACAGACACAACAGGCATGCCAACAACAGGTCTATGTTTATCTTTCATATCGGGTTTAGCAATTCTAGCAGCTTCATCATAGAAATAAATAACATGCCCATCAATATTATCAACCAAGAGATCTTTAACCATAGCAATACTAGGTTCAGCTTTAATTTGCTCAGGGGTTGTAGGTGTTCTAGTATAACTCTTACAAACCACGGTTGAAGCTTTAGCATGATCCTTTATTCTAACATGAAAAGGTGGTTTCTCAATATAAGAAGTAGGAACAATAGGATCAACATTGTAAGTAATAGTTTCTTCTTCAACTTTAATAGGTTCTACTACTTTAACCTAAATGGGAGGATGATATTTAAACCACTTCTCCTTAGGGAGATCAACATGAGTAGCAAAAGATTCACAGAAAGAAGCTACTATCTCATAGTCAAGTCCATATATAGTGCTAAAATCACGAAAAGCATTGGTATCCATAAAAGATTTAACACAATCAAACTTAAGGTTTATACCTGACTCTTTACCTTCGTCAAGTTCCCAATCTTCATAGTTGCGTTTAATTATTTCCAATAAATCCCATTTGAATTCAATGTCCCTCTTCATATAGGAACCAATACAAGAAGTATCGAGTATGGATCGATCATTATGAGAAAGCTGAGCATAAAAATTTTGAATAATAATTTCTCTTGAGAGCTCATGATTGGGGCATGAATATAACATTGACTTAAGCCTCCCCAAAGCTTGATCGATACTTTCTCCTTCATGAGGCCAAAAATTATTTATATAATTCCGATCACGATGAACCAGATGCATAGGATAAAACTTCTGTTGAAATTCCAATTTCAATCGGTTGTAGTTTCATGATCCAATATCATCCAATAGCCTATACCATGTCAATGCCTTTCCCTTCAAAGATAAATGGAAGACCTTCTTCTTGACAACATCCTTGGGCATACCTGCAAGATTAAATAATCCACAAACTTCATCCACATAGATTAGGTGCATATCAGGATGTAATGTTCCATCTCCTACATAAGCATTAGCTAGCAGTTTCTCTATCATACCCTAAGGAATTTCATAATAAATATTTTCAGTAGGTGCAGTAGGTTGAGGAGAAACTCTTTGCTCTTTCGGTCGAGGTGAAGATACCCCGAACAATCCCCTCAAAGGACTATTTTCCATAGTAACAAGTGACAGTAAATTTCAGCACACTATATAAATGTTTCCTTACCAAAGGCTCTTCACTCCCCAGCAACAGCGCCAGAAAAGAGTCATGAGGACCCACAAGTATAGGGGATCTATCGTAGTCCTTTAGATAAGTAAGAGTGTCAAACCCAACGAGGAGCAGAAGGAAATGACAAGTGGTTTTTGTCGGTGTCAAAACCGGCGGATCTCGGGTAGGGGGTCCCGAAATGTGCGTCTAAGTTTGATAGTAACATGAGACAGGGGACACGATGTTTACCCAGGTTTAGGCCCTCTCTATGGAGGTAATACCCTACTTCCTGCTTGATTGATCTTGATGAATATGAGTATTACAAGAGTTGATCTACCACGAGATCGTAATGGCTAAACCCTAGGAGTCTAGCCTGTATGACTACGGTACTGAGTATATCCTTTCCGGACTACACCCTTCGGTTTATATAGACACTGGGGGATCTAGCGTTACACAGAGTCAGTTACATAAGACAGAATCTTCATAGTTGTTCGCCAAGCTTGCCTTCCACGCCAAGAAGAGTCCCATCCGGACACGGGTACAGTCTTCGGTTTTCATATCTTCATAGCCCATCAGTCCGACCCATAGATAACAGGCCGGATGCCCGAGGACCCCTTAGTCCAGGACTCCCTCAGTAGCCCCTGAATGTAGCTTCAATGACAAGGTATCTGGCGCGTAGTGCTGTCTTCGGCATTGCAAGGCGGGTTCCTCTTTCCGAACTCTCAAATAGTCTCCAGACGAATTAATCGTGTCCGGACCTGTAACACACACCGCACACAACCGCAGAGAGAATATAATAACACACGAGTCCAATCTGCTGACAACTTTAGTAATGTGATGTCAAGTCTGTCCGGTCATAATTTCGAACCGTTTTTCGCCCCCACATTTCGAGACGCGGTTTTTATTGGCATGTCTTGTCAAAGCAGAGATCGTGTCCCCTTATTACGGGATTTTCATCAAACGAGCGAGGGTAACCCAACCGTCCTGCGAGAAAGATTCCTTAGGAATAGGCAAGTTCTTAGGCTTAGGAGGAGACGTTCAATGTCGGAGGTGTTTATAAAGGAACCAAGGGCCGTCTTTTTATGCCAAACCTCTCCTAAGCCTCCCCAACCCCGAGTTCCAGCACCCAAGGTTCGACTCCATTGCTTTCAGCCTTCCCATCATGTCTGGATCCAGCTCCCAAGGCCGATGGGTGGCTTCCTCCGTTACAGAGGAGGATATCACAAAGCTTTGGGCGGCCAGATATCTGACCGCGGAGATCCACCACCGGCTTCCTGCTCAAGGAAAAGTTATTCCGACCCCCAGATCCGGCGAGAGGGTGGTATTCATCTCCCACTTCCTCCGGGGGTTAGGGTTTGCTCTTCACCCCTTTGTTCGAGGGCTAATGTTTTATTACGGACTAGATTTTCACGATCTTGCCCCGGACTCTATCCTCCATGTCTCGGCATTTATCATTACACGTGAGGCCTTCCTTCGAATCCCCCCACACTTCAGCTTATGGCTCAAGACCTTTAGTGCGAAGACAAAGGTAGTCGACGGGGAACAGGCGGAGTGCGGCAGTGCTACAATCAGCCAACTCGCCAACACTTCGTGGCCAAAAGGTTCTTTTACCGAGGCTTCCAATTACTGGCAGCGGGAGTGGCTTTATATTACAGAGCCCCGCAGTGCTACATGGGTAGCTGCCCCCACCTTCCGTCCCGGCCCACCGTTACAACTCGCGTCATGGGTCAACAAGGGGCTAGACTGGGGATTAGTGGATGAAGTGCGGACCTTAAAAAGCCGCATCTGAACCCTCCTCGAGAGAGATATCGATCTCGTCAGTGTGATCCAAGTGATGTTAGTTCGCCGAATCCTGCCCTGCCAGCGCAGGCCTCGCCGCATGTGGGAGTTTAATCCAGAAGGACCACAAACCCTCCAACACTTCTTCAGCGCCACACATGAAGGGATGTGGAAGTTATTTTTCGGGAAGCGGAAACATTCGCCGAATACTGCTGAGGACGCTGGCCTTAACTGTAATCGTCTGGATACCCCGGTAAGCACTTGGCTTTCGAATACTTTGTGGTCATGCATACAGTAATATGGTACCGAACAAGCTATCTTTTTCCAGGGCTGGATAAAGAAGGCGAAACTGATTGTGTGTTCAGCCCCTCTGCCCGAGGGTCCAGCGAATCCTGTCCTAACAAGGATGCTGGCACCAGCACCATACCAGATGCTAGAGAAGGAGGATGAGGCGGAGGGCAAGAAGACCAAGGATGGCCTCTATTCCTAGGGAACCTCGGACTTTGTGTCTGGAGGAATAAAAATCCCCTCATCCGAAGACAAAAGTGAAGGTGGGGCCATTATCTCCTTCCCTCCCAGGAAGAAGAGGGCTGCCTCCGAAGATTGGGAGAAGCAGGCTCCTAAGCGAGGCAAGATGCCTCTGGGGGGCGGCCCGGGCCTGGAGGACGTCGAAGCGTAGTCTCATGACGAGGACAAGCCTCCAGCCAAATCATAAGTGAACAAGGCTATTTTAAACCTATCTCTTTCTTTTCTTATGATGCCTGGAATATATATTTTTTTGCAGCTCAGCGCGCAGGCCCCTTCAGCACTCCTCTTCCTCGAGAGACCTTCTCCCGGAGATGATGGAAAGCGAGACGCCCCCACCGGCTTCTCCGTCCAATAGGGCAGACGACATCGAGGTGTCGTCGCGGAGGGTCTCCCTTGACCAACAAGTGGCGCAAGGGATGGCGAAGAGGCTACACGAAGGTGATACTTCGGCGGCCCAGGGTCCGAGGAACAACAATGAAGACCCCGAACAATCCGGAATGCGGCCGGATACAAATAAACGGATCCCTTCAAAGGGTGACCGTACTCCCGCGGCTGCCTCCGGAGACCCAGAGGCGTCGGATATCTTGACGAACATGCTGCAGCAGGCGTCCTTTTCAGAGGAACATCGTACCTTGATGGGTACGGTGGTTAAAAAGGTCCTATCCGCAAAGAGCGGATTGAATGAGGCCTTTGCGAGTCTGCTGAGAGGCTTCGAGGTTTGTACTGTAATATGTGCAATTATGTTTTATTCACAAAATACACCTGTGTGTAGACAGTAGCCCCTGAGACTCAGGTTGGCTTCCCATAGGAAGCGAATGGAGGATCAAAAGAAATATCCGAGGACTAATCTGATTAACTTTGAACACAAGATGCTTCCCCCTGGCTACTTCCCAGACTGCGGATATTGCCGAGCTGCAACGGAAGCTTGATGTAGCCGGGGATGACATTACGTTGATCAATATGCGTCTTGACGAGTCGCAAGGTATGTATTCGGAGCAGTCCCTGCACATACATTTTTGTGATATAAGCATGACGCTAAAAGTTGTGCCTGGCTACAGATGGTGCTGCCACCGTTGAAATTCTTCGGGCGGAGCTAGCCCGGGCCAAGGAGCAGGCCCGGTGTAGTAATGCGACTGCCGAGAAGGCATCTGCTGAGTTAAAAGCCGAACAAGCTGCTCGGCGTCAAGACGAGGAGAAGATATCCACGATGGCGCTCGAGCTAAAAAGTGCTGCTAGCCGGTGTGAACTCCTTGAGAAGGAGAATGAAGCAAAAATGGCTAAAATTGACAAGGCCCTACGAGAGGCGAGAGAAGCGCGATCTGAATCCAGAGCAGCCCGTGAGGAGATCCGGCAAGCTGGGGAGATTGCGACTAGTAAGCCATTTTTGCTACAGGCTAAGTTCGGCGATCCGAACTGTGCTTAGCTTAACCAATTGTGGAGTTCTCCGGATGAGTTTTTAGACTTGACAAAGAGTTCTTCTGATGCGGCGCAGTATTATCAGGCGCGAGACGGGTACACAACGGAGAAGCTTTTCTGGTCACAATTCGGTGCCTCGAAGCGCCCCCTGTTGCTGAATGAGCAGATGTCCTAGTGGGCCGAGCTTCATAGGATATCCGGTGCTGCCATGAAGAATGTCATAATCCGGTTTTGGCCAACTGAGCCTGTTTCGAACAGTTACTTTGTCTTGGTGCAGCGGCTTGTTGAAGCAGTGCCGCGTATCGACGCTGTGAAGCGATCATTGTGCATCGAGGGTGCACGGATGGCTTTTGCCCGAGTCAAGACGTTCTGGGGGAATATGAAGTCCATCGATGTTGCGGTGAAGAGTCCACCTAAGGGCAAGGACCGCCACAAACCGGAGCATTATTTTGAAGACGTCCTTGTAGCCGCCCGCTTGATAGAGGGTCAATGCTCGAAATACATAATGTTCGAGTGAAGTGTATGAGAATTGTACGAGATAATTTTATAGTAAATCTATTTGTATATTTTGCTCGAAAGCTTGTGTTCCTCCTGTGCGGCCATTTTAATATAATATGAAAGTTTTCCAGTCGTCGGCTTCAGCCCCCTTGTAGGAAGTACAGGGGTGTTCGAAAAAGCATCTGATCACTCTTGACCCCAACGTCTTGGTCCGTAAAGGAGGTGTCAATGCGGCGAACCAGGCAACCAGACTATAGGGCGTTAACACTTTCACTTAGCCATAGGAGTTTTACGGTGGGTCTACGACATAGCCCCTAGTATGTATGCGGCTTACTCATACGATGCGTTTACATAATTGACCGGAAAAGAGGTCCTTCGTGTGACACGAAGGAATCGCTAGAGATTCCGATAAGTCATCGAGTGGTTGACCAGCTCTCGCCGCATCATGACAGTTAGTTTTTGGCTTTCTCTACTAAGGTGCGTCACCGGGTGAACCGGTAGCACAATCATAGTAGTTCTCCCTTTACTACCCTAGCCAATAGAGCGGAACGTAGGATAGCAAGCACAGGAGCCGGGCAACCCAACTATTGACCAAAGACATGATTCGGAGCTGATGCATATAAGGCCAAACTCGCGATGCCGAAGTACGATGTAAAAGTTGTTCGGACTTTTTTGGCAACTCATTTGTTCTCATATCGAGCCCCTGGCCAGTTAAGCCGGGGTATATCTATGAAACAACCATAGGAGGCGTATTCATTTTGCGAAAAGACGCGAGTGATTAATTCGGATATTTGAACTGGGACCTGAGTGATATGCCAATGGTTACTTGATATACATAAAGGCCACGACCCCGGCAATTTGATATGCCCTGGGTCGAAGGCAGAGGAAAAAGGCATGTTACAGGCTCGAAAAGAGAGTGTGGTCTACAAAAAGTTATTTTGGACCTCCTGTCGCACGTCTGCGCCACCTGTCCTCAGCGAGGGGAATCCTTGAAGGGAGTAGCCCCGTAGGTGAGTGTACGGGTCCGAACTCCTATCGGGTCGGTCGTAGGTGTTTCCCCTTTGCGCCACCTGCTTTTAAGAGATAATGAAACAAAATAAAATAGGAAAGCGGTTAAAGAATGTTATCGGAGTGCCTGCTAGCTTGTCTGTATTGTGCTTCCGTCAATGCCCATGGTATCTTGAGTGCGTAATTATGTATGCGCGGTATAGTTTTAACGGGTATACGAGATGGGCAGCGGAAGCCGAACTGCTACTTCTGTTCCGGATTTGATCGATCTTCAGGGGGAAATTGCTTCCGCCCTCCGGCATTTAGCTAGTGAGCCGCTCTCTTGTCCCTATTGCCTGGTAGCCCATTTCCATTGTGTCCGGCGTTGAGCCTGCCGGCCTGCTTGAGGACCCAACAGCTTATGTTGGTGTGATTAGCTGGTTTATTGGGGTGGCCATGAATCTGGCAGGGCCGGTCCAATATCATGTCTAGTTTGGATGGTCCGTCTCTGTTTGCCTTGAATGGCTTTTGCCTTTGACCGGGCTTGGGATTGCTAAATCCGGCATTGACTGCTGTGTCGCGTGATCTTTTATTATCGTTGCGACTGTTGTGTATGCTTCGTCGTGGCTTGCCATTGCCGTCTCGGATTTCAGAAGTGCTTGAGTCTCTGGCGTTGTTGCTTCTACGAGTGAGCCAACTGTCTTCTCCCACGCAAAAGCGGCTCATTAGAGCGGTAAGGGCTGTCATGGATCTAGGTCCTTCTTGACCGAGGTGGCGTGCAAGCCATTCATCTCGGACGCTATGTTTAAAGGCCGCAAGGGCCTCCGCGTCTGGACAGTCAACGATTTGGTTCTTTTTAACTAGGAACCTGGTCCAGAGCTTCCTGGATGACTCTCCGGGCTGCTGGGCAATGTTACTTAAGTCATCGGCGTCCAGTGGCCGGACATATGTTCCTTGGAAGTTGTTGCGAAAGGCGTCCTCCAAATCCTCCCAGCTGCCGATAGAATTTTCCGGCAGACTGTTTAACTAGTACCGAGCTGGTCCTTTGAGTTTTAGTGGTAGGTATTTGATGGCATGAAGGTCGTCTCCGCGGGCCATGTGGATATGGAGGAGGAAGTCCTCGATCCATACAGTGGGATCTGTTGTTCCATCGTATGATTCGATATTCATGGGTTTGAACCCGTCTAGGAATTCATGCTCCATTACTTCATTTGTGAAGCAAAGAGGGTGTGCGGCGCCTCTATGTTGGGCCACGCTGCGGCGTATCTCCGACAGAGTCCCTTTGCGGTTTTTAGCCCGGGTGTGGCTAGGTTTGTCACGTCCGAATAGGTGGTCGTCGTCATGTGTCGAGGTATGTCCTTGCAATCTGTAGATCACTCTTGAGTGTCCTGCTTTTCTAACCAAGTCTTGTTGACGGTCGTATGTATAACCCCGAGATGTTTTGTTCTTGCTTTTACTGCGAGGTGGGGCGGTCTGGTGTTCGGCTTGAGTTGTCGCTTTACCTGGGCCCAGTTGTGGTCGACCTGCCGCATTGTGCGATGATGGTACAACGCCTTATCATCGCCCTATGCTTCCGGTAGCTTTTGGCTGGTCCACTAAGGCCGTATTCTTCGGTGGCTAGGACTTCGGTCCATCTATCATTGAGCAGATCTTGGTCAGCTTGAAGCTGTTGCTGCTTCTTTTTTAGGCTCCTTGCAGTGGCTATTAGTTGGTGCTTAAAGCGCTCCTGCTCACGAGGTTCCTCAGGCATGATGAAATCCTCAGTGCCGAGGCCCACCTCATCCTCAGAGAGCGGAAGGTAATTGTCGTCCTCCGAATCTTCGTGTGTGTGGCCTGTTTAGCAGGGCTAACCTGCCCATCTTCCCATTCATCTTGTTCATTAGTTGTATCAACGGGGTCTTCGTTGTCATCGGCATCATTGTCCATGCCGTCGATATTCTTGGAGTCGTAATAAAGTGTATCGGTCGAATCCTCGAATGTGGCTATGAAGTGGGTGGTGGGTGGGGAGCACAATTCTCCACCGTCAACCCCTGGTCCGAGCCGGATATAGTTTGGCTGTGAGTCCTCCGCCGAGGACAGGTTTTTTAAGGTATTTAACACATCACCCAAAGGCGAGTGCTGGAAGATGTCTGCGGCGCTGAATTCAAAGATCGATAAACGATCAAGCTCGGCGTCCGCTAGCTCACATGGTTTGGAACTTACGACCGGAGACGAGTCCGGAGTTCTGATGACAAAGACGTCGTGAGAGGTTAAGTCTATGTGCGGCTTCGACACCGAGGAATCTGCGGCCTCCGTGATGGGGTTGATTCTCCCGTCCTTGGATGGCGTCGCTTGCTCCGGATCTAGGGCCGGAGCGTTTACAGGAGCGATCTCCTGGATGCGGCCTGATGACAGATTTAGGTCTTAATCATCAGGGTGACCGGGAGCGGCTACCGCGGTCTCGAATCCGATGAAGATCAAGTCTCCACGGATGTCCATGGCGTAGTTCAAGCTCCCGAATCTGACCTGATGGTCAGGGGCGTAGCTTCGATCTGCTCTAGATGGCCAAACGAGTTGGCCCGCAGTGCGGAGCCGCCGAACACGATCTGTCCGGGGAGGAAAGTTTCTCCACAGACAGCGTTATTATTGACCATTGAAGGGGCCATCGAACCTTTCAGCGACAGCACAGAGGAACTCTCGATGAAAGCACCAATGTCGGTGTCAAAACCGGCAGATCTCGGGTAGGGGTCCTGAACTGTGCGTCTAAGGTTGATCGTAACAGGAGACATGGGACACGATGTTTACCCAGGTTCGGGCCCTCTCTATGGAGGTAATACCCTACTTCCTGCTTGATTGATCTTGATGAATATGAGTATTACAAGAGTTGATTTACCACGAGATCGCAATGGCTAAACCCTACAAGTCTAGCCTGTATGACTACGGTATTTAGTATATCCTTTCTGGACTACACCCTCTGGTTTACATAGACACCGGGGGGATCTAGGGTTACACAAAGTCGGTTACATAAGACGGAATCTTCATAGTTGTTCTCCAAGATTGCCTTCCACACCAAGGAGAGTCCCATCCGGACACGGGTACAGTCTTCGGTTTTCATATCTTCACAGCCCATCAGTCCGGCCCATAGATAACAGGTCGGACGCCCGAGGACCCCTTAGTCTAGGACTCCCTCAGTTTTCACCAAGGTATTTTCTGCAAGCACTGAAATTATCGGTAACAGATAGTTTTGTGATAAGATAAATCGTAACGGGTAACAAGTAACAAAAGTAAACATGGTGCAGCAAGGTGGACCAATCCTTTTTGTAGCAAAGGACAATCCTGAACGAACTCTTATATAAATCAAAGCGCTCCCGAGGACACATGGGAATTGTTGTCAACTTAGTTTTCATCATGCTCATATGATTCGCGTTCGTTACTTTGATAAGTTGATATGTGGGTGGACCGGTGCTTGGGTGCTGCCCTTCCTTGGACAAGCCTCCTACTTATGATTAACCCCTCTCGCAAGCATCCGCAACTATGAAAGAAGAATTAAGGTAAACCTAACCATAGCATGAAACATATGGATCCAAATCAGCCCCTTACGAAGCAATGCATAAAGTAGGGTTTAAGCTTCTGTCACTCTAGCAACCCATCATCTACTTATTACTTCCCAATGCCTTCCCCTAAGCCCAAATAATGGTGAAGTGTCACGTAGTCGACGTTCACATAACACCACTAGAGGAGAGACACCATACATCTCATCAAAATATCGAATGAATACCAAATTCACATGATTACTTATAACAAGACTTCTCCCATGTCCTCAGAAACAAACGTAACTACTCATAAAACATATTCATGATCAAGACCAGAGGAGTATTAATTATCATTAAGGATCTGAAAATATAATCTTCCACCTGATAAACCAACTAGCATCAACTACAAGGAGTAATCAACACTACTAGCAACCCACAGGTACCAATCTGAGGTTTTGGGATCAAGATCGAATACAAGAGATGAACTAGAGTTTGAGAGGAGATGGTGCTGATGAAGATGTTGATGGAGATTGACCCCCTCGCGATGAGGGGATCGTTGGTGATGACGATGGCTTCGGTTTCCCCCTCATAGAACATCTCCGCCGGAGCCCTAGATTGGTTCTGCTCAGGTTCCGCCTCGAGACGGCGGCGCTTCGTCCCGAAAGCTTCCTTATGATTTTTTTTCAGGTCAAAACACACCATGTAGCAGAAGATGGGTGTCAGAGGCCTGCCAGGGGCCCCCACAAGGACGGGGGGCGCGCCCTCCACCCTTGTGGCTGGCTGGTGGCCCCCTCTGGTATTTTCTTCGCCCAATATTTTTTATATATTCCAAAAACATGCTCTGTGAAGTTTCAGGACTTTTGGAGTTGTGCAGAATAGGTCTCTAATATTTGCTCCTTTTCCAGTCCAGAATTCCAGCTGTCGGCATTCTCCCTCTTCATGTAAACCTTATAAAATAAGAGTGAAAAGGCATAATGATTGTGATATAATTTTTAATAACAGCTCATAATGCAATAAATATTGATATAAAAGCATGATGCAAAATGGACGTATCACTTGGTATGTCTACCACCAACACACCCCTACAAGTTTCTCTCCCCGTGATGCCCTCATCCGCATTTACAACCCCATGAGTGAGCGAGCAACTACCACTAAGTATTGTCCATCGTCTACCCATCACCTCCATGGATGGAGGTACCATGACCATGTTTGGAATCGTTGCATGTAAAACAAAAAAATTCTATGCACACACAATGATCTATCCATGGAGATGCATAGCAACGAGGGGGAGAGTATGTCTACGTACCCTCGTAGACCGTAAGCGGAAGCATTTCACAATGCGGTTGATGTAGTCGAACTTCTTCGTGCTTCAACCGATCAAGTACCGAATGCACGGCACCTCAATGTTCTGCACACGTTCAGCTTGGTGACGTCCCTCGCCTTCTTGATCCAGCAAGACGTCGAGGTAGTAGATGGGTTCTGTCAGCACGACGGCGTGGTGACGGCGTTGGTGAAGTGATCTCGCAAGTCTTCGCATAAGCACTACGAAAATATGACCGGGGTTGTAAACGGTGGAGGGGGCGCCGCACACGGCTAACAATTGATCTGGTGTGTGCTAGGCGCCCCCCTCCGACATATATATAGGTGGGAGGGAGGGAGGAGCAGCCATAGGAGGTGCCCAAGTAAGGAGGAATCCTACTTGGAGTCCCTCCCAAGGCGCGCCCGCCTGCCATATATAACCGAGCGGGAAGGAAAGAGGGGGGAGAGGGAGGGAAGTGGGAATCCTAATCCATACTTTCCTTTCCCTTCCCTCTCTCCTTCTCCTCCTAGGCCGGCCCATATGGGGGGCGCACCAGCACCTTTGTGGCTGGTGTGTTTCCCCTCTTGGCCCATAAGGCCCATATCTTTTGCCGGGGGTGCCCGGAACACCTTCCGGTGACCCGATAAGTACCCGTACCCCACGAAACACTTTCGGTGTCCGAATACCATCGTCCTATATATCAATCTTTACCTCTTGACCATTTCAAGACTCCTTTTCATGTCCGTGATCTCATCTGGGACCCCGAACAACATTCACTCACCAAATCACATAACTCATATAATATTATATCGTCATTGAACGTTAAGCGTGCGGACCCTATGGGTTCAAGAACTATGTAGACATGACCAAGACACCTCTCCGGTCAGTAACCAATAGAGGAACCTGGATGCCCGTATTGGCTCCTACATATTCTTCAAAGATCTTTATCGGTCGAACCATTATGACAACATACGTAATTCCATTGTCCATCGGTATGTTACTTGCCCGAGATTCGATCATCGGTATCTTCATACCTAGTTCAATCTCGTTACCGTCAAGTCTCTTTACTCGTTTCATAATACATCACCTCGTGACTAACTCCTTAGTCATTTTCTTGCAAGCTTATGATGTGTGTATTACCAAGAGGGCCCAGAGATACCTATCCGATACTCGGAGTGACAAATCCTAATCTCGATCTATGCCAACTCAACAAACACCTTTTGAGATACCTGTAGAGCATCTTTATGATCACCCACATACATTGTGACGTTTGATAGCACACAACGTATTCCTCCGGTATCCGGTAGTTGCATAATCTCATAGTCGAAGGAATATGTATTTGACATGAAGAAAGCAATAGCAATAAAACTGAACGATCATTATGCTAAGCTAACGGATGGGTCTTGTCCATCACATCATTCTCCTAATGATGTGATCCCATTATCAAATGGCAACTCATGTCCATGGTTAGGAAATCTTAACCATCTTTGATCAACGAGCTAGTCTAGTAGAGGCTTACTAGGGACACGGTATTTGTTTATGTATTCACACATGTATTCAAGTTTCCAATCAATACAATTCTAGCATAAATAATAAACATTTATCATGAATAAGGAAATATAAAGTAACAACTTTATTATTGCCTCTAGGGCATATTTCCTTCAGACCAACCCCATGCCCTTCCGGTTCCACCCCTCGCAGATTCCCTAATATCCTCAGGTCGCTTGTGCTAAACAACCACAAAAATCGAGAGTACCATCTACATAATTTACTAAAAGAATGTTATATCTATATAAAAACATTCTAGTGAATGACAGTTTTCCAAATTACATTTAAGAGCCCCTTTGATTCGCATGATTTAAAAGACATAAGAATAAGAAAAATGTAGGATTACAATTCCATGTCCATTTGAATCCTACAGAAATTTGGTTGGTTTGATTGCATCACAGGATAAACATAGGGTTCTTTCCAAGAGGTTTGAATGGATGCTAAAATGCTTGTAAATGTACAAATCAAATGGCCAATATATAAAAAAAATCCTAGGATTGTGAAAATCCTTTAAATCAAAGAAAGCCTAACAGCATCTCCAATAGAAGATGTAAATGCAAAAATAAATAACTTTTACATCATCAAGGCCTAAAAACACTGCTCCAACAGATGATGTAGATGCAAAAAAAATAAGTCACCTCCTCCAAGTGATGTAAAATACAACACTTGAAGATGCAAATTTGCATCTCCACCTCCCACGTGATATAAAACTCCAGTCGCATGCCAACCACCACCGCTTCATTTCAATTCCCCTGTCCATCCTTCCCCGACTCCGTCGGCTATTCCCACCACCCACCGCGCCGCTGTAGCCGCCAATTTGAGTCCGTCCCGCCGCACTTCCGCCGGTCCCCGCTCGCCCACCGCACCCTGCTGTTGCCGCCCCGCTGCCTGATCCGGTCGCTCCACCGCCCCCGCTGTCAGTTTCATCGTTGTCCGCCTCCAAATCGGTTGAATTGACCGCTTCTTCCCACCGTCGTCGCTCCCCAGCCACGCCGCTTTTTCACTACTAAAGTCGACCTTCTCGCGCCGCATGACCCTCGCCCCGCCGCGACCAATCTGCCGCTTGATTCACAACTGCGCCATCGGCCATTCGAGCTCCCATGGCTGCATTTGACCTCCCGGCTCTCATCGCTCAGCCGCCGGCGCATCTATTGACACATCTTTGTCCGCAGGCGCTCCTCCCGGCTCTCGGCGCTCGGTCGCCGACGCTCATGCCAACTTGTTTTACATCTTTTTTTCGAGAGCACGCCAATGACGTACCATATTTTTATAGAAGGCAGAAAGTATAATTACAACATACCAGGCCAAGATGCGGACATCCCGACGGGCAAGAAACCCACACCAACACCAGCTAAATAAAACTAAGTCACTCTCTCACAAACGGATCTAATCCTCCAACACCAAAGCCAGCAAGGCTTCAATCCTTAACCTCTGAAAGCACCTGATCTACCAGTCGTGGTGGAGGTCTATGCTCGTGGACTCTCTTGAACACCCTGGCATTCCGCTGCTTTCATAAAGACCAAGCAGTAGCAACCACGAATGAGTCGAAACCGCACTTGGTTCTACCTGTGAAGTTTCTTCTCTTGTCGAGCCACCAATCTATGAATGTGTCTGTCTATGTGGGTGGCTGGATGTGAATCTGCAGAGTCTTGTTTTACATCTTTATAAATATATCATCTGTTGGAGTAGGAGCTTTATGTCACCAAATATACATCATCCGTTGGAGTTGGCACATTTTAGAAATGTAGAAAACGCTTTTTAATGATGTAAATCAATAAATTATACCACACCCATTTTTATGTCTCTTTCGGAGTGCCACTTGTTACCTGATCCAAAGCCAACGCGTTCTTAGGACATATACAATGGTGACATATGGATACGGATGCCCCATAACAAAAAATAATTTGAGATATCTATGTTGATTTTTTTCTCCCCAATGCAAGCTACTACTAGTGGGCCTCATCAAAAAATAGAAAATGACTCTCACTACACGTGCATCCTTACTCTTCATCTCAACTTTTCCTACTTTACGCACTGGACCGATCCTACATTGCATGTGAGGCATTACTCTGGGGCTATGCATTGGCCATGCCGTTAAATAAAGAGAGAAAAAAGCCAACGCTAACAAAAAAAAGTGACACTAGACCAATTTTAAAAAGTGAAAAAAAAACCGCAGCCCAAAGCCAACGCTGATCAGTTATAAATCTGAGAAGGACGACGCCAAACTAACCAACCAACCAACCACTTCCTTCCGAGACCAACCACCGCCACCACCACGCAAGAACCGAAGAACTCGGGAGCGCCGACGATCGAGATGATGGCGGCCGACCTCCACCGCAGCTTCTTCCTCGCGCCGTCGCCGCACCACCTCGCCGAGCTCCGCATCGATCCCCAGCACTCGGCGGTCACCTTTTCCGCGCCAGGCGGCGTCGCCGGGCCCGGGGGACGCAAGCGCCGCTGCCTCCTCCCGCCCGTTTCGCCGCGCAAGAAGTTGCTGGTCGAGCTCCACCCCTTCGACTCCTCGCCCTCCCCCTCACAGCCGCCTTCGCCGCGCCTCTCCCCGAGCACCGCGCCGCCTTTGCTGTCGCGCACGGGGTCCCCCGCCGGTGACTTCTCATTCCCGTCGGTGCGTCCGTGTATCGGTGGTAGCGGCGGCGGCAATGGGGGCAACATCTTCGCGTTCTTGGAGGACACGCCCAGCACGCCGTCTCCGACGGGCTCCGGTGTCAGCGCCCTATCGTTCTTGGCTCCACCGGGGCAGCCGACAACGCCCACGGGCGGCACCTTGAGCGGCGGGCTCACGTTCATGGATTCGCCACAGAAGCCGACGGCGGGCCCCACTGCCAACGGTGGATTCATGTTCTCGGCTTCGCCGGAGCAGCCGCTCACGCCAGCGAGCTCTCCTGCCGGCGGCGGCCTCGCGTCCTTGTCTACCGAGCCGTCCCTGTCGCCCAGGGAATACCACGGCGGGTGCGCCGTGGCGTCCTTCCCTTCCCCGAAGCACGCGCGCACGGGCTCCACCGATAGCGGTGGCTTGGCTTTCTTCCCTTCGCCGGGGCCCCCCATCGGGCACGCAAGTTCTCCGACATCCCCGTCGTTTGTCTTCTCGGCATCGAAGATTTTGGCGCCGCTCGTGCGCAAGTCTGGCGGCGGCAGGAAGAAGAGGCCGCGGCGACAACAAGGCATCGTGAGCACGCTCCGCGGGAGCCAGCAGGCCATTGAGCCGCCGCAGAAGGTTGTCAAGACGTACGCCTCGGTCACCGCCGGCGAGACCTCCCGCTCCTCCATCCAGTCCGGGTCATCGGCCAGGCCGTGCTGCACGTTCTTCACCTCGCCGGCGAAGGCCACTCCCGCGAATGGCGAGACATCCCGCTCCTCTGGCGAGCAGGTACGATGATTCTCCAGTCATATTCTTCTGCATCTTGCAATTCTTGATTGCTTTGTCCGTTGCCTCTGAATCTGATGTGCCGATTGGATCGCCGCAGGAGGCCAGGAAGGCCTGCAGTGAGGCGTCCAGCTCGACTTCGCCAAGCGGGTCGGGCTCCACGTTCGTCCCAGCGCCGGCGAAGCATTCGTCAGCTGGGAAGGCGAGCAAGCAGGTAATGCCTTACGCATTCTGTTGTTGATATTTCCATTCCATTTCCTGATGAGTGTTCGAGTCACCACTTCAGAATGCTGTTACCGAAAGCTTATCCTCAAATATTATCCTGCTTGAACATTTTTGTCGGCGTATTGAAATTGATTATTTCTTAGATTCTTGATCCACCGAGTAGATACTTCTAGAGACAAACTGACTCTTGTCTGAAACTTATGATCTCCCCAGTGTACTTACAGTTCTGGTAGAATGTGCACTTCACATTTATATTAGTAGAAGCACTGCTCATATTAGTATACTCTCCAATTCACCAGGCTTGAACATTTTGTTCACTGTATCCTGATAATTTCTTAGCTTTGTGATCGATCATCATATAGTCTAGAAGCCAAACATATTGTCATCTGAAGCTTATTATCTCATCGGTATAATTATCATGCTTGAACATCATATAATTGCTTTGCTTTGTGATCGATCATCATACCGTACTCTCCAGTTCTCCAGGCTTGAACATTTTGGTCACTGTAACCTGATCATTTCTTAGCTTCTTCATAATTGATTGGATACTTTTGGAGACAGACATACTGCTATCTGAAGCTTATGGTCTCATGTGCACAGTTCAACATTTTGATTAGTATACTCTGCATCCTTGACATACTTGAACCTGATCATTTCTTTGCTTAGTGACCGATCGAGCAGGTACACTTAGCGCTAAACATACCGCTATCTGAATCTTATTATCTCCGCAAATAAGTTTTAATCCTGTGCCTCATATTTCTTGATTCAAATATCACTTTAGTTAGATGTCTGCAGAACATTGCATGTGTTTCCTTATACAGTTTCCTTAGTTTCTTTGGGTTTCCTACTTTCATTTTGGTAAACCTGTTTCCTGATGACATCCTTACCTGCACTGCACAGCATCGGGAGGTGGAAGTATCCAGCGTTGCCACACCAGCCGCGCCAGCAGCAGCCTGCACCGGCGCCGAAGTGGTGGTGCGCGTGACCTGCGCTTGTGGTGTCCACAAGGAGTTCTGCTTTGACCACCGCCACTGAATAATCCTGAGACTCTGTTTTTGCTTTATCGACGGATCGGATTGCTCCCTACTGGCAGAGTCTTTTGCGCTTTCCACCCGACTAACAATTTGCCGTGCCCCTGACCTGATTTTTGGCCAGTTGTAACTGCGTTGTTTTGCTTAAGAAAGCGCTACGGGTAGAGTGGAATTCGTCATAGGATTGAACTTGTCAGTCGTATGCAATTTTTAGTCATCGAACTCAGGAAACGCTGAATGTGGGCAGATTAAGTTTCTGTGCCCAGTCAGCTACGGTTGGACCATGCTTTCGATGGAGACGTATTAAAATTGTTCTGACGCAGTGTGGTTTGACCATGTTTGGCCGTCCAGTTCGACGGAGGACGGCATCGGTGACAGTGAGATTTCTCGGAGGCTTTTCTGCAAAATTTATAGTCCCAAATACGTGTCCTTAGGGCATGGCCAACGCCCCATGCTGGACAGCTGCCCCGCAGGTCCACGTCGGAGGCGAGCTGCCGTGGAGGAGAGAGGAGAAAAAGACGTTAGCTTGCAGAGCTCAGGTGCAGCTTGCAGAGGAGGTAGCAGCTTGAGGGAGAGAGAGTGTGGTCCATGGACAAATGTGGGCCAAAATCACTATTCTGACCTTGTCAGAAATCTTCAGCACAAAATGACCTCTTCTAGAAACTATTTCATGATTTGACCTTTTTTGAAACGCCAAACCTCGTGGCGTTACTGTCCAAAACAGAAACGCCGTACTATTCAGCGTTGCTAGCCGGCCACGTGACAAGTCGAAACGCCGAAGTAGGCCGCGTTGGTAGAAACGCCATACCTGGTGGCGTTGCCGTTGGACGTGAAAACGCCAAAGTCTTGGGCGTTGCACTCCTGGTCCATTGCTACAACTCGCATCCAGCATGCATGCATGTTACCTCGCCGGCAATGCATGAAACAGTTTGACTCTTCTTCGATTGATGCATGCATGTTATACGTAGTGGTCAGCTGCCAGCCACACCAATCGTAGTGGTGACCATACTTTTGAGTTTTGATTTTGATGCATATATAAACATGTGCTAGAGAACAAATGATGTCGCTCTCTGCTGATTTCACAGAGAAAACGACGTCTACCTGCATGCAACATGCATGTGATCGATCCTTTCGTGCGTGCCCGTTTTGGTCGCCGCAGATAGAAAACATGCCGATCTAAATGAACGCGCGTCCGTTTTTCATCTGTCTATTGACCTATTCCCAATTTAATTTTAGGCCTTATTTGCGTCGGCAAGGACACGAAGCGAACGCGCGCGGCGCGCGCCTACTCTTTCCCCTGGCCCGCTAGTTGATGGCAAAGCGAACAACCTCCAATTCTCCAAAACCTCCCGCCCGCTTGTGCTCCCGGCCGCGAGCCATGGACGACGACCTCGATGCCGCCGGCGGCCTCGCCTCCCTCGCCTCGACCGACCTCACCCCCGCCCCTCCGGCAAAGGCAAGCCCCACGCCCCCCACAAGACTGCGGTGCCGTCCAAGAAGAAGAAGCAGTTGACGCCGGCCTTGGAGTCGGTCAAGAGGAAGGGCCGCAGGCACGCGGTGGACGCAAGGGAGGAAGCAGCGATCATCAACAGGGAGGAGAAGTTCAAGGCGCAATATGCCGCCCTCATGACGCGTGTGGGAAAGAAAGCCGTGGAGGAGGTTGGGGAGGGCGAGAAGCCACGACCGAGGAGGAGGCCAACTACAAGAAGGAGGACAAGCGAGATGCGGCGTCGATCGCCGGCCGCTGACAAGTGCGCCTGCATGAACTGTGTGGTGGTTTTTTTTTTGAAGGCTGGCATTGTATGCCGGCCGCTAACATGGTGCTGGCATGAACTTTGGGCGACGGCATGGGCGCTGGCAATGATTTATTGCCGCGGGCCTTTCAAATTTCTGCGCGGACATGAAATGGGTTGAGAGCGTTGGACGCACCACCGATTAAAAAAAATAAGGTGGACGCCAAGCGAACGGCCGATTCAAACAGATAAAAAATAAATAAAATTATCGTCCGCGTTGGAGTTGCTCTAACTAATGTATAGCATGCATGCATCAACCGAAAGAAGAGTCAAACTATTTCATGCATTGCCGGCGAGGTAACATACATGCATGCTGGATGCTAGTTGTAGCAATGGATCAGGAGTGCAACGCCTAAAACTTTGGCGTTTGCACGTCCAGCAGCAACGCCAGCAGGTATGGCGTTTCTACCAACGCAGCCTACTTCGGCGTTTTTTCTTGCCACGTGGCCGATTGCAACGCTGAATAGTATGGCGTTTCTACTTTGGACAGTAACGCCATGAGGTTTGGCGTTTCAAAAAGGGTCAGAACGTGAAATAGTTTCTGGGAGAGGTTATTTTGTGCTGAAGATTTCTGACAAGATTAGAATAGTGATTTTGGCCACAAATGTGGTAGTGCATGCGGTGCTCTTGGGAGAGAGGGAGAGTGTGTGGAAGAAGAAAAGGTAAAGTCCATGTGCTATGGCGAGAAAAAGATGGGAAGTGAGAAAAGGCTAGCTCACGTCACAAGGCTATCGGTTAGATTGAATGAAAACTGAATGGTAGTCTCATTTTTGTTGTGATGATGTGGAGGTCTTGGGGCAGCACTAGATGATGCCACCATTGTTCATGTCCTTACTAGTTCAACACCCGTCGGCTTCTCTGGCCCGCCAGAGTTGTCGGTTCCGGCTATGGGCAAGGTTGCGTGGCGGCTGCTCCGCTTGAGAAGAAGGCAAGGGGGGAAACACATGCGTGGGCGTTTTGGCACCCAGGAGCATGCTCCTGGTTTATAAAATGTGCTCTAGACGTATTTTGAAATGTCACCAAATTCCAAAAATATGTTCTGTGCGTACATCTTGAGATTCTACATACTCACAAAATCGTTTCGTGAAAAACCAATAATTTTTGTGTCACGTGTAAAAAAACAAAATTCAGTGTTAAAAAGGGCTTTTCACGAGACATTTCTTTATCTTTTTTACACAAGCCACATAAAATGCCAGTTTTCCACAAAACTTGGCGTGCGCACATAGAATATTGAGATGTACACATTATTATTATTTTGTTTTGATTTTTTTTGACATTTTGAAATGTTTTTGGATGGTAGGAGCATATGCTCCCATGTGTCATCATTCCATTTTTCATTAGATTATACATGACTTAGGGATTTATTGTCACATGCTCATATAGATAGTTTCATATAGTTTGACATAGTTACTCATTCTCATTGTTTATATGCTAAACTAGATCATTGTAATCACCTGGTATACTGCTAGAAGTTTTCGTATAAAGTATTCATCGTGATCATAGACTGAATTGTGATTACATTTAGACTGAATTGTGATTACATCGTACTCTACCCTCGAAAACTGTTGCGATCCTCTATACTTGTGGGTTATCAAGACTATTTTCTGGCGCCGTTACCGGGGAGCATAGCTCTATTCTTTGAGTCACTTGGGATTTATATCTGCTTATCACTACGAAGAACTTGAAAGATCCAAGAACCAAGATTTATCCCTCAACTACGAGGGGAGGTAAGGAACTGCCATCTAGCTCTGTACTTAATTCACCTTCTGTTTTGAGTAATCTTGCGACACCTAAACCTGCTTCTGCTATTCATTCTGATATGTCACATGTTATTGATGATGCCACTTCTGCTATGCATGATACGTATGATGAAACTACTTCTATGCTTGATACTACTATGCCACTTGGTGAATTTCTTGATGAACAACTTGTTAGGGCTAGAGAGAATGAAATTATGGAAACTGATAATATTGATGAAAGTGATGATGAAGATTCTCCCTCTAGATATGAATTGCCTGTTGTTCCTGAGGGTTATGTTATGGATGAAGAAATTGCTAGAGACTTTCTTGCATGCAATGATAGAAGTGATCTTAAGAAACTTGTGACGCCCCCGATTCAATCGTATACTAATCATACACGCAAACGTGTACGATCAAGATCAGGGACTCACGGGAAGATATCACAACACAACTCTACAAATAAAATAAGTCATACAAGCATCATATTACAAGCCAGGGGCCTCGAGGGCTCGAATACAAGAGCTCGATCATAGACAAGTCAGCGGAAGCAACAATATCCGAGTACAGACATAAGTTAAACAAGTTTGCCTTAAGAAGGCTAGCACAAACTGGGATACATATCGAAAGAGGTGCATGCCTCCTGCTTGGGATCCTCCTGAACTACTCCTGGTCGTCGTCAGCGGCCTGCACGTAGTAGTAGGCACCTCTAGGGTAGTAGGAGTCGTCGTCGACGGTGGCGTCTGGCTCCTGGACTCCAACGTCTGGTCGCAACAATCGGGTATAGAAAGGGGAAAAAGGGGGAGCAAAGCAACCATGAGTACTCATCCAAAGTACTCGCAAGCAAGGAGCTACACTACATATGCATTGGTATCAAATGAAAGGGGTGGTATATGTGGACTGAACTGCAGAATGCCAGAATAAGAGGGGGATAGCTCGTCCTATCGAAGACTATGCTTCTGGCAACCTCCATCTTGCAGCAGAAGAAGAGAGTAGATGGTAAGTTCACCAAGTATCATCGCATAGCATAATCCTACCTGGTGATCCTCCTCTCGTCGCCCTGTGAGAGAGCACTCACCGGTTTTATCTGGCACTTGGAAGGGTGTGTTTTATTAAGCATCCGGTTCTAGTTGTCATAAGGTCAAGGTACAACTCCGGGTCATCCTTTTACCGAGGGACACGGCTATTCGAATAGATAAACTTCCCTGCAGGGGTGCACCACATTTCCCAACACGCTCGATCCCCTTTGTCCGGACACACTTTCCTGGCTCATGCCCGGCCTCGGAAGATCAACACGTCGCAGCCCCACCTAGGCACAACAGAGAGATCAGCATGCCGGTCTAAATCCTATGGCGCAGGGGTCTGGGCCCATCGCCCATTGCACACCTGCATGTTGCGTGGGCGGCTGGAAGCAGACCTAGCCTCCCTAATACAAGAGCAGGCGTTCCAGTCCAATCCGGCGCGCACCGCTCAGTCGCTGACGTCACGAAGGCTTCGGTTGATACCACGACGTCGAGTACCCATAACTGTTCCCGCGTAGTTGGTTAGTGCGTATAGGCCAGTGGCCAGACTCAGATCAAATACCAAGCTCTCATTAAGCGTGTTATTTTGAAATAACCGCGGACGCCGACCAGGGCCAGGCCCACCTCTCTCCTAGGTGGTCTCGACCTACCCTGTCGCTCCGCCACAAGGGTCCACTCAGAGGGCCGTCAGGACAAACGTCCTTTCGGACCCAATCCGTGAATCACTCGCGGGTACTCTGCGAGCCGACCCGACTTTAGTCACCACAAGTATCATTTATTATGTATATAAGTATATACCCGTGATCACTTCCCAAGTGATCACGGCCCGACAGTATAGCATGGCAGACGGACGAGAATGTAGGGCCACTAATGATAAACTAGCATCCTATACTAAGCATTTAGGATTGCAGGTAAGGTATCAATAATTGTAGCAACAATGACAGACTATGCATCAGGATAGGATTAACTGAAAGCAGTAACATGCTACACTACTTTGATGCAAGCAGTAGAGATAAGAATAGGCGATATCTGGTGATCAAGGGGGGGCTTGCCTGGTTGCTCTGGCAAGTAGGGGTCGTCAACAACGTAGTCGGTCAGGGCACCAGCAGCGACGTCAGTCTCGTAGTCTACCGGAGAGAAGAGGGGGAAGAAACAATGAATACAATGCAAACAGATGCATAACAATGCATGACATGACAATTAACGGTGCTAGGTGCGCCCTAACGCAGTAGGAGGTGATACCGGTGAAGGGGGAAAACAACCGGGAAAATATCCCCGGTGTTTCGCGTTTTCGGGCCGATGAATCGGAGGGGGAAAGTTGTGTTTTTGCTATGCTAGGGATGTGTGGCGGACGAACGGGCTGCGCATCCGGATTCGTCTCGTCGTTCTGAGCAACTTTCATGTACAAAGTTTTTCCATCCGAGCTACGGTTTATTTTATATTAATTTTAAAAGATTTAAATTATTTTTAGGATTTATTTAATTATTTTAATTTAACATTATCCAGAATAGTGTTTGCTGACATCATCATGACGTCAGCAGTCAACAGGGTGTTGACCGGTCAAACTGCCGTGTGGGTCCCACTATCATACTCTGTTTAATTAACTAACAGTTAATTAGGTTAATTAGTGATTAGATTAATCTAATTATGATTAATTAAGTTAATTAATTAATTAATTAAAATTTTAATTATTAGTATTTTTACTTATTTTTTATTTTTAAAACGTTCTGGAGGCGGGGCCTTTTGTCATAGGCCTGGGAAGGCCTTAGCGGGCATGCTGGTTATGGGCGCGCGGGCATGTGGGCGCCCAACTAGGCAGATCCGGGCGGAGGCCGATGGGACGCCGCGGGCGCCGGAGAGGCGCCGGCTGGGACCGGAGGGACGCGGCCAAGTGCGACGCAGAGCAGTGGGGGCGGTAGCCGGAGCCGGCGACGCGGTAGAGCAAGGAGCGCAGCAGGAGCTGGCCGCCGTGGGCGGCGAGCAGGACAGCGGTGGGAGTGCGAAGAGGCGTGGCAGCGGCAGCCATAGGGAGCGGCAGGAGGTGTGGGCGAGGGACGGTCAGGGCGAACGGGCAAGGCAGGCTGGCGGTGCAGGCCCGACGCACCGAGCGCGTGCGCGAGCGCAGGCCGATGGCCGCAGTGGTGCAGAGGGAGACCGGGGTGCCGGAGCACGGGGTGCAGCAGAAAGCCAGGGTGAGCAGTGGAGGCTGTGGGGCGCGCGCGTGAGCGGAGGTCGTCGAGGCGATGTGTGTGCGGGCGCGCGTGCGGCCTTGGGCGAGCACGGGGCGCGGCGAGCGCTGCTACGAGGGGGACGGCGGCGCGGTGACCGCGAGAGAAAAGAGGTGGGCCGGTGCCTCACCGGCGTTTGACAGGGAGAGGGGCGTTGAGGCTCGGGGTTGGTCGGTGAGGAGGAGGATGGGGACGACGTGCGTAGACGGGGGGAGAGGATCGTGGTCAAGGCGGCGAACGACTTCGACGGGCGGGGATGATGACGACTGGGTCCGGCATCGGCGCGGGCGCAGGGCATCGGGGGCGTCGATTCCCCCCGACCGGATCCATGTAGGAGGAAGGGTTGAGGAGGCGGGCGACGGCGAGGTAGCGCCGGGCGGCATCAGCGCGGTGGCGGCGGGGTCAGCGCGGCGGGGTGGCCTAGCGAGTGGCGACGAGGCGCCTGCCCCCAATCCAGATCGAGGGGAGGCAGAGGGGGAGTGGGGCAAGCGACGTTGGAGTGGGGAGGAAGTGGGTGGACCGATCTAGGTCACCGGGGCAGTGGGGTGGGTTGTAGGCGCGGTTGGGCCGGGGAGAAAGTAGGGCCGGCCTGGCTGGGCCATGGCCCAGTTGGGCCGAGGGGGAGTTCTTTCTATCTTTTTGTTTTTTTACTGCCATAAATATTTTGGCACATTAATAAAATAGTTAGTATTTGATTATTTTTTAAATGCATTTATATAATTTGTTTTAGGTGTTGTTTATTTTAAATTAGTGCATTTAATTACTTTTAAAAATGTTGATTTCTCTACTAGTATTTATTATGAATTACTTACCACATTCCGAACAATTTAGTTCCAATGTTTGAAAACTTTTACCATTTGACTTGATTTTGAATTTGAATCGGTCTCGAATCAACCCGAGTTTATCATCAGTAATCGAAGTGACATGGCATCATTAGCGAGGAATTACTGTAGCTTGATTATCCGGACGTCACAAAACTATTAGCTAAGCTTAAACAAAAATCTCTGAATGCTAGAATGAAATATAATCCTGCTTATGCTACTTCACCTATCTTTATTACTGATAAGGATTATGATTTCTTTGTTGATCCTGAGTTAATTACTTTGGTTGAATCTGATCCTTTCTATGGCTATGAATCTGAAACTGTTGTGGAACATCTTACTAAATTAAATGATATAGCTACCCTGTTCACTAATGATGAGAAAACTCGCTATTATTATATCCTTAAATTATTTCCATTCTCATTAAAGGGTGATGCTAAGATATGGTTTAATTCTCTTGATCCTGGTTGTGTGCGTAGTCCCCAGGATATGATTTATTACTTCTCTACTAAATATTTCCCCGCTCATAAGAAACAAGCTGCCTTAAGGGAAATATATAATTTTGTGCAAATTGAAGAAGAGAGTCTCCCACAAGCTTGGGGGAGGCTTCTCCAATTACTTAATGCTTTGCCTGATCATCCTCTCAAGAAAAATGAAATACTTGATATCTTTTATAATGGACTAACCGATGCTTCCAGAGATTACCTGGATAGTTGTGTTGGTTGTGTTTTTAGGGAAAGAACTGTTGATCAAGCTGAATTGTTATTGAATAATATGTTGACTAATGAAAATAATTGGACACTTCCTGAACCAACTCCCAATCCAACTCCGAAGAAAAGGGGTATTCTATTTCTCAGTCCTGAAGATATGCAAGAGGTAAAGAAATCTATGAAATAAAAAGGTATAAAAGCTGAAGATGTTAAGAATTTACCTCCTGTTGAAGAAATACATGGTCTTAATTCATTACCTATTGAAGGAACACATGGTCTTGATAACCCGACACAGGTAGTAAAGGTAAATTCTCTCTATAGATATGATAAAGCTGAAATCCCTCCTGCTAAGTTTGCTAACCAATGTTTGGATGAATTTGATAACTTTATGGTTTAGCAAGAATATTTTAATGCTTATGTTGGTAGACAATTGAAACATAATGCTTATATGATTGAACACTTGAGTGATTATATGTCTAGTGTTAAAGGTGAACTTAAATTTATTAGTAAACATGCTTCTATGGTTACCACTCAAGTAGAACAAGTATTTAAAGCTCAGAGTGATTTGCTTAATAAATTGAATAGTAAAAATAATGACTTTGTTGTTAGAGTTGCAACTAGAGGAGGTAAAGTGACTCGGGAACCTCTGTATCCTCAGGGCCACCCTAAGAGAATTGAGCAGGATTCTCAGAGAGCTAATGTAGATGCACCTAGTCCTTCCAAAAGGAAGAAAAAGAAAAATGATAGGACTTTGCATGCTTCTAGTGAACCTGTTGTTGACACACCTGAGAATCCCAATGATATTTCTATTTTTGATGCTGAAACACAATCTGGTAATGAACATGAACCTAGTGATAATGTTAATGATGATGTTCATGTTGATGCTCAACCTAGCAATAATAATGATGTAGAAATTGAACCTGTTGTTGATATTGATAACCCACAATCAAAGAATCAACGTTATGATAAGAGAGACTTTGTTTCTAGGAAGCACGGTAAAGAAAGAGAACCATGGGTTCAAAAACCCATGCCTTTTCCTCCTAAACCATCCAAGAAAAAGGATGATGAGGATTTTGAGTGCTTTGCTGAAATGATTAGACCTATCTTTTTGCGTATGCGTTTGACTGATATGCTTAAAATGAATCCTTATGCTAAATATATGAAAGATATTGTTACAAATAAGAGAAAGATACCGGAAGCTGAAATTTCCACCATGTTTGCTAATTATACTTTTAAGGGTGGAATACCAAAGAAACTTGGAGATCCAGGAGTACCAACTATACCATGCTCCATTAAAAGAAACTATATTAAAACTGCTTTATGTGATCTTGGATCCGGTGTTAGTGTTATGCCTCTTTCCTTATATCGTAGACTTGATTTGAGTAAGTTGACACCTACTGAAATATCTTTGCAAATGGCTGATAAATCAACTGCTATACCTATCGGTGTTTGTGAGGATGTGCCTGTTATGGTTGCAAACGTTACTATTTTAATGGACTTTGTTATTCTTGATATTCCCGAGGACGATAGTATGTCTATTATTCTTGAAAGACCCTTTTTGAATACTGTAGGGGCTGTTATTGATTGCACCAAAGGCAATGTCACTTTTCATGTTAATGGTAATGAGCATATGGTACATTTTCCGAGGAAACAACCTCAAGTCCACAGTATCAGTTCTATTGGAAAAATTTCAACAATTACTATCGGAGGTTTTGAATTTCCTCTTCCTACTGTCAAGAAGAAATATGATATTCTTATTGTTGGGGACATGCATATCCCCATTGAGGTAACATAGTGTTATTCGAAAATTCTCCGGTTTCATGTTATTCGAAATGAGTTTGTTAACAAGATCTGATCAACCTTGTTAGTGGATTCATTTTGATGTGCATGAGATGGATGAATTTAGAAAACACAACTCTCTGTATCCCCCTTTTACTTTCTGTTATTTATATTAAATAAAGAAAAAATAGTATTTTCTGTCAGTTTTCTGAATTATCCATGCAATAAAAAATACCCCGAAAATAAAAGTTCTCCAAATGCCCTGAAAATTAAATTTGATTTTTTCTAAAATATTTGAGAATATCTGGCACTGAGAACACAACAGGGGGAGCAAGCACCTGGCCACGAGGGTCTAGGGCGCGCCCACCCCCTGGGCGTGCCCCTCTGCCTCGTGGGCCCATGGTGGCTCCCCTCCACTTATTCCAGCTACCACACACTCCTTCTTCCTCCCAAAAAAATCACTAGCCAGCTCAAACCCGAGTTCAAGCTCATCTTGTTGCCATTTTCGATCTCCTTGCTAAAAGCTCCATTCACAAAACTGCTTTGGGGGATTGTTCTTTGGTATGTGACTCCTCCAATGGTCCAATTAGTTTTTGTTCTAGTGCTTTATTCATTGCAATTTTTTGCTACTTAGGTGACCTTTTTCTTGAGCTTGCAGGTCAAATTTATATGGTCAAAAGTAGTTTTAATGCATGATATATCCTCTAGGCACTTGTAGGAGTAGTTGCTATCAATTTTGTTGAGCTTGGTTCACGTTTATTTTCAAGTTGCTAAAAATTTCAGAAAATTTCGGAAAAAGATGAAGAGATTTTTGAGGGGCTCATCGAGCCGAAGCTCGAAGGATAAACAAAGTGAAGAGAACAAGAAGCCCAAGTATAATCTCCCTCGCACCGCGAAGGTTTGGCCGTGTGAATGGCCTTGTGATGATTTCTTGAGAGCAACCGGGATTTATGATGATTTCTATGAGTTGGCTGAGAATGTAGGCCTCACCGCCTTCCTCCACGACCAACGCGAACAGTATCTCTTACTCACCAATATCTTTGTGCAAAACTTTCATTTTCCATGCTAGGAGCTCACCACCTACGATGGAATTTTATTTATATGATGAGCATAAGGAGATGTCACTTCGTGATTTTTGTCAGGTTTGTTTGATCCCTTTTGAGGCCAGTGTAGAGGAACCACATCGTGACGATGTGGAAGGATTTATTGATACAATTGCTCTAGGGGAAACGAGGAAAGTTTCCGATGCAAGAATTACTAGCATACATTTTCCTGTTTTACGTTACTTCGCTATATTTGCCAGTAGATGCTTAATTGGTCGTGGAAACTGTGGAAACCTTGCCCCTGATATTGTTATTTTGTGCCATGCCTTGTTCCGTGATGACACATTTAGTATGGGCGCTATTGTTGCAAAGAGATTAAATCTTAACCGTACTAAGGGCCCCATCTTGGGAGGTATATTTGCCTCGCGCCTCGCTGCACATTTTAACATACCTATTAGGCATTATGAGAAGGAAGAGAAGTTACTGCCTCCTGTTTTTCTAGACTATAAGAGTATGGTAGCACATGATTTTATCGTTAAGAATAAGGAAAAGATGATTAAGTACAAGCTGATATTTGATAAAAATCACCCTGAGACTATTACTTTGCCTGGTCCTTCCTTGTTTGACTTATCTGCAGGCAAGTACCTTGTTCCATCGAAGGCCATTCACGCCTACCGAAACCGCACACCAGCTACAGAGCCAGAGCCGGAACCACAATTTGATCCTCACCGGCAGTCTGTTTATCAGTGGAATCCGGAAGAGATTGCCAACCAGTGGAACCAGGGGGATCCTTCTCAGTATGACCCCAACTATTACTTTGGATATCCGCCAGGCCAGCCGTGGCCATAAACCAACTTAGGCCAAAAGCCTAAGCTTGGGGGAGTATGTATCTCTCACCGACATTACATTCATGTTCACACACTCATGCTAGCTATCGGTGCTCATACTTTTTTATTGTAATATCCATGCTAGTTTATTTTCCTTTTTATGCTTTCTTCTTGTGTGTTTGAAAAACCTTAAGAAAAACAACAAAAAATTGCTGTAGCTTTTAGCTAGTTTACTTTGCATGCTGTAGTAGTAGTAATTAAAAAGAAAACCCAAAAAGATTTCTCGTTCTTCTTTTGCTTGTTGGGAGCTTTCTTGTGTAAATAGTTTTGTTTCTTTTCTGTTCTTTGGGGGTCGAGAGGAGAAGACCATGATTAAAATGTTAAGTAGCTCTTATATGCATTATTGTTGATCTAGCGAAGAGCCCATATTACCTTGTGTTCTCTCTTGAATTGAATGCTTGCAGATTCCAGCTTAGTCCAATGCACGTGCACTATTATTATCCACACTATTCGGTCGTGCAAGTGAAAGGCAATAATGACGATATATGATGAACTTATTGAGATGAGAAAAGTTGGTATGAACTCGAGCTATCTTGTTTTTGTAAATATGGTTAGTTCATCGTTCCTGATTCAGCCTATTATGAAAGAAACATGTTTGCAATGACAATTAGAGATTGTAGTTGCTTATGCCATGCTTAATTAGCTAGGAGCTTATAATGGTTTACCTTGCGTGCCAACATGCCATTAAAATGGTTGTGATGTGGTATGATAGGGTGGTATCCTCCTTTGAACAATTCGAGTGGCTTGACTTGGCACATGTTCACGCATGTAGTTGAAACAAAATCAACATAGCCTCTACGATATTTATGTTCATGGTGCATTATATCCTACTCATGCTTGCATTCAGTGTTGATTAATTTCAATGCATGTCCATGGTTGTTGTCGCTCTCTAGCTGGTCGCTTCCCAGTCTTTTTCTAGCCTTCACTTGTACTAAGCGGGAATACTGCTTGTGCATCCAACTCCATAAACCCCAAAGTTTTCCATATGAGTCCACCATACCTACCTATATACGGTATCTACCTGCCATTCCAAGTAAATTTGTATGTGCCAAACTCTAAACCTTCAAATAAACATTCTGTTTTGTATGCTCGAATAGCTCATGTGTCAACTAGGGTTGTATGTATCTTCCATGCTAGGCGGGTTATTCTCAAGAGGAGTGGACTCCGCTCCTCACTCACGAGAAAATGGCTGGTCATCAGGATGCCCAGTCCCATGCTTTATGCAAATCAAATCAAAATAACTGCAAACAAAACTCCCCCGGGACTCTTGTTAGTTGGAGGCTTGAGCACTGCGTTGGTTTTCCCTTGAAGAGGAAAGGGTGATGCATGCTACCTCTTGAGCACTGCGTTGGTTTTCCCTTAAAGAGGAAATGGTGATGCAGCAAAGTAGTGTAAGTATTTCCCTTAGTTTTTGAGAACCAAGGTATCAATCCAGTAGGAGTCCACGCACGAGTCCCTCGCACCTACACAAACAAATAAATCCTCGCAACCAACGCGATAAGGGGTTGTCAATCCCTACACGGTCACTTACGAGAGTGAGATCTGATAGATATGATAAGATAATATTTTTGGTATTTTTATGATAAAGATGCAAAGTAAAATAAATGGCAAAGGAAATAACTAAGTATTGGAAGATAAATATGATGGAAGATAGACCCGGGGGCCATAGGTTTCACTAGTGGTTTCTCTCAAGAGCATAAGTATTCATGGTGGGTAAACAAATTACCGTTGAGCAATTGACAGAATTGAGCATAGTTATGAGAATATCTAGGTATGATCATGTATATAGGCATCGCGTCCGAGACAAGTAGACCGACTCCTGCCTGCATCTACTACTATTACTCCACACGTCAACCGCTATCCAGCATGCATCTAGAGTATTAAGTTCAAGAGAACAGAGTAACGCTTTAAGTAAGATGACATGATGTAGAGGGATAAACTCATGCAATATGATATAAACCCCATCTTATTATCCTCGATGGCAACAATACAATACGTGCCTTGCTGCCCCTACTGTCACTGGGAAAGGACACCGCAAGATTGAACCCAAAGCTAAGCACTTCTCCCATTGCAAGAAAGATCAATCTACTAGGCCAAACCAAACTGATAATTCGAAGAGACTTGCAAAGATAACCAATCATACATAAAAGAATTTAGAGAAGATTCAAATATTGTTCATAGATAAACTTGATCATAAACCCACAATTCATCGGTCTCAACAAACACACCGCAAAAGAAGATTACATCGAATAGATCTCCACAAGAGAGGGGGGGAACTTTGTATTGAGATCCAAAAAGAGAGAAGAAGCCATCTAGCTAATAACTATGGACCCGAAGGTCTGAGGTAAACTACTCACACTTCATCGGAGGGGCTATGGTGTTGATGTAGAAGCCCTCCGTGATCGATGCCTCCTCCGGCGGAGCTCCGGAATAGGCCCCAAGATGGGATCTCGTGGATACAGAAAGTTACGGTGATGGAATTAGGGTTTTGGCTCCGTATCTGGTAGTTTGGGGGTGCGTAGGTATATATAGGAGGAAGGAGTACGTCGGTGGAGCAACAGGGGGGCCACGAGGGTGGAGGGCGCGCCTGGGGAGGGGGGTAGGTGCGCCCCCTACCTCGTGGCCTCTTGTTGATGTCTTGACGTAGGGTCCAAGTCCTCTGGATCACGTTCGTTCCGAAAATCACGTTCCCGAAGGTTTCATTCCGTTTGGACTCCGTTTGATATTCTTTTTCTGCGAAACTCTGAAATAGGCAAAAAACGGCAATTTTGGGTTGGGCCTCCGGTTAATAGGTTAGTCCCAAAAATAATATAAAAGTGTATAATAAAGCCCAATAATGTCCAAAATAGAATATAATATAGCATGGAACAATAAAAAATTATAGATACGTTGGCGACGTATCAAGCATCCCCAAGCTTAATTCCTGCTCGTCCTCGAGTAGGTAAATGATAAAAACAGAATTTTTGATGTGGAATTCTACTTGGCATAATCTCAATGTAATTCTTCTTAATTGTGGTATGAATATTCAGATCCGAAAGATTCAATACAAAAGTTCAATATTGACATAAAATAATAATACTTCAAGCATACTAACTAAGCAATTATGTCCTCTCAAAATAACATGGCCAAAGAAAGTTCATCCCTACAAAATCATATAGTTTAATCATGCTCCATTTTTGTCACACAAGAATGCTCTCATCATGCACAACCCCGATGACAAGCTAAGCAATTGTTTCATACTTTAGTAATCTCAAACTTTTTCAACCTTCACGCAATACATGAGCGTGAGCCATGGATATAGCACTATGGGTGGAATAGAATATAATGATGGGGGTTATGTGGAGAAGACAAAAAAGGGAGAAAGTCTCACATCAACGAGGCTAATCAATGAGCTATGGAGATGCCCATCAATTGATGTTAATGCAAGGAGTAGGGATTGCCATGCAACGAATGCACTGGAGCTAAATATATGAAAGCTCAACAAAACAAACTAAGTGGGTGTGCATCCAACTTGCTTGCTCACGAAGACCTAGGGCATTTGAGGAAGCCCATTGTTGGAATATACAAGCCAAGTTCTATAATGAAAAGTTCCCACTAGTATATGAAAGTGACAAAACAAAGACTCTCTATCATGAAGATTATGGTGCTACTTTGAAGCACAAGTGTGGTAAAAAGGATAGTAACATTGTCCCTTCTCTCTTTTTCTCTCATTTTTTTGGGGCCTTCTCTTTTTTTATGGCCTTTCTATTTTTTTCCTCACTTGGGACAATGCTCTAGATAATGATGATCATCACACTTATATTTATTTACAACTCAATGATTTCAACTCGATACTAGAACAAAGTAGGACTCTATATGAATGCCTCCGACGGTGTACCGGGATATGCAATGAACCAAGAGTGACATGTATGAAAGGATTATGAATGGTGGCTTTGCCACAAATACTATGTCAACTACATGATCATGCAAAGCAATATGACAATGATGAATGTGTCATGATAAATGGAACGGTGGACAGTTGCATGGCAATATATCTCGGAATGGCTATGGGAATGCCATAATAGGTAGGTATGGTGGCTGTTTTGAGGAAGATATAAGGAGGTTTATGTGTGAAAGAGCGTATCATATCACGGGGTTTGGATGCACCGGCGAAGTTTGCACCAACTCTCAATATGAGAAAGGGCAATGCACGGTACCGAAGAGGCTAGCAATGATGGAAAGGTGAGAGTGCGTATAATCCATGGACTCAACATTAGTCATAAAGAACTCACATACTTATTGCAAAAATCTACAAGTCATCAAAAACCAAGCACTACGCGCATGCTCCTAGGGGGATAGATTGGTAGGAAAAGACCATCACTCGTCCCCGACCGCCACTCATAAGTAAGACAATCAAAGAACACCTCATGTTTCAAATTTGTTACATAACGTTTACCATACGTGCATGCTACGGGACTTGCAAACTTCAACACAAGTATTTTTCAAATTCACAACTACTCAACTAGCACAACTTTTATATCACTACCTCCATGTCTCAAAACAATCATCAAGCATCAAACTTCTCTTAGTATTCAACACACTCATAAGAAAGTTTTTACTAGTCTTGAATACCTAGCATATTAGGATTATTTAAGTAAATTACCATGCTATTTAAGACTCTCAAAATAATCTAAGTGAATCATGAGAGAATAATAGTTTCTATAAAACAAATCCACCGACGTGCTCTAAAAGATATAAGTGAAGTACTAGAGCAAAAACTATATAACTCAAAAGATATAAGTGAAGCACATAGAGTATTCTAATAATTTCCGAATCATGTGTGTCTCTCTCAAAAGGTGTGTATGGCAAGGATGATTGTGGTAAACTAAAAAGCAAAGACTCAAATCATAAAAGACGCTCCAAGAAAAACACATATCATGTGGTGAATAAAAATATAGCTCCAAGTAAAGTTACCGATGGAAGTAGACGAAAGAGGGGATGACTTCTGGGTCATCCCAAGCTTTGGATTTTAGGTGCCCTTAGATTATCTTGGGGTGCAATGGGCATCCCCAATATTAGGATATTGCCACTCCTTGTTCCATAATCCATCAAATCTTTCACCCAAAACTTGAAAACTTCATAACACAAAACTTAAAGTAGAAAATCTCGTGAGCTCCATTAGCGAAAGAAAACAAAACACCACTTCAAGGTAATGTAATGAACTCATTCTTTAGTTATATTGGTGTTAAACCTACTGTATTACAAATTCTCTATGGTTTATAAACTATTTTACTAGCCATAGATTCATCAAAATAAGCAAACAACACACAAAAAACAGAATCTGTCAAAAACAGAACAGTCTGTAGTAATCTGTAGCTAACGCAAGATATGGAACCCCAAAAATTCTAGAATAAATTGCTGTACGTGAGGAATTTATCTATTAATCATCTGAAAAAATAATTAACCAAATATCACTTTCCAAATAAAAATGGCAGCAATTCTCGTGAGCGCTAAAGTTTCTGTTTTTTACAGCAAGATTAAAAAGACTTTCCCCAAGTCTTCCCAACGGTTATACTTGGCACAAACACTAATTAAACACAAAAAAATAACCAAAACAGAGGCTAGATAAATTATTTATTACTAAACATGAGAAAAATCAAGGAATAAAAATAAAATTGGGTTGCCTCCCAACAAGCGCTATTGTTTAACGCCCCTAGCTAGGCATAAAAAGCAAGGATAGATCTAGGTATTGTCGTCTTTGGTTGGCAATCCATAAGTGGCTCTCGTAATAGATTCATAAGATAATTTAATTATCTTTCTAGGGAAGTGTTCCATGCCTTTCCTTAACGGAAATTGGAACCTAATAATCCCTTCCTTTATATCAATAATTGCACCAGTCGTTCTAAGGAAAGGTCTACCAAGAATAATAGGACATGAAGGATTGCAATCTATGTCAAGAACAATAAAATCTACGGGCACATAATTCCTATTTGCAACAATAAAAACATCATTAATTCTTCCCATAGGTTTCTTAATAGTGGAATCCGCCAGGTGCAAGTTTAAAGAGCAATCATCAAAATCACGGAAACCTAGCAAATCACACAAAGTCTTTGGAATCGTGGAAACACTAGCACCAAAATCACACAAAGCATAGCATTCATGATCTTTAATTTTAATTTTAATAGTAGGTTCCCACTCATCATAAAGTTTTCTAGGGATAGAAACTTCCAACTCAAGTTTTTCTTCATAAGATTGCATCAAAGCATCAACGATATGTTTAGTAAAAGCTTTATTTTGACTATAAGCATGAGGAGAATTTAGCACGGATTGCAACAAGGAAATATAATCTATCAAATAGCAATTTTCATAATTAAATTCCTTGAAATCCAAAATAGTGGGTTCATCGATATTTAAAGTTTTGACTTCTTCAATCCCACTTTTAACAATTTTAGCATCAAGATCTAAAGACTCTGAATTTTTCGAACGCCTTCTAGGTAAAGGTGGATCATATTCAGTCCATCATTACCAAGATTCATATTGCAAAACAAAGATTTAATAGGGGACACATCAATAACTTTTAGATCTTCATCTTTATTATCATGGAAACTAGAAGAACACGCTTTTATAAAGCACTCTTTCTTAGCACGCATCCTAGCGGTTCTTTCTTTGCACTCATCAATGGAAATTCTCATGGCTTTGAGAGACTCATTGATATCATGATTAGGTGGAATAGATATAAGTTTCAAAGAATCAGCATCAAGAGAAATTCTATCAACGTTCCTAGCCAACTCGTCAATCTTAAGCAATTTTTCTTCAATCAATGCATTGAAATTCTTTTTGCGGAGTAATAAATTCTTTAATATTAGATTCAAAATCATAGGGCATCTTATTATAATTTTCATAAGAATTGTTGTAGGAATTGCCATAATTATTAGAGGAATTACTAGGATACGGCCTAGGATTAAAGTTTCCTCTATACATGTTGTTACCAAAATTATTCCTACCTACAAAATTCACATCCATAGATTCATTATTATTCTCAATCAAAGTAGAAAAAGGCATATCATTAAGATCAGAAGAAACACCTTTGTTAGCAAATAATTTCATAAGTTCATCCATCTTTCCACTCAAAACATTAATTTCTTCTATCGCATGCACTTTTTATTAGTAGATCTTTCGGTGTGCCATTGAGAATAATTAACCATAATATTATCTAGGAGTTTAGTAGCTTCTCCTAAAGTGATTTCCATAAAAGTGTCTCCCGCAGCCGAATCTAAAAGATTTCTAGAAGCAAAATTAAATCCGGCATAAAAATTTTGTATAATCATCCACAAATTCAAACCATGCATAGGGAAATTACGTATCATTAATTTCATCCTCTCCCAAGCTTGTGCAACATGTTCATGATCAAGTGGCTTAAAATTCATAATATCGTTTCTAAGAGAGATAATCTTAGCGGGATGAAAATACTTAGAGATAGAAGCATCTTTGCACTTATTCTAAGAATCAGTACTATTTTTAGGCAAAGACGAAAACCAAGCTTTAGCACGATCTCTAAGCGAAAAAGGAAATAGCTTCAATTTAACAATATCATTATCCACATCTTTCTTCTTTTGCATATCACACAAATCAACGAAGCTATTTAGATGGGTAACGCATCTTCACTAGGAAGGCTGGTGAATTGATCTTTCATGACAAGATTCAACAAAGCAGCATTGATTTCACGAGATTCAGTATCGGTAACAGGAGAAATCGGAGTGCTAAGGAAATCATTGTTGTTGGTATTGGTAAAGTCACATAATTTAGTATTTTCTAGAGCCATCGTGACAAGCAAGGAATCCAACACACGAGCAAACGAGAGACGGGCAAAAAGAGGTAAACGGAAAAGAGAGGGAGGATGGAGAGAGAGAGAGAGGGCGAATAAAACGGCAAGGGTGAAGTGGGGGAGAGGAAAACGAGAGGCAAATGGCAAATAATGTAATGCGGGAGATAAGGTTTTGTGATGGGTACTTGGTGTGTTGACTTTTGCGTAGACCCCCTCGGCAACGGCGCCAGAAATCCTTCTTGCTACCTCTTGAGCACTGCGTTGGTTTTCCCTTGAAGAGGAAAGGGTGATGCAGCAAAGTAGCGTAAGTATTTCCCTCAGTTTTTGAGAACCAAGGTATCAATCTAGTAGGAGGCCACACACGAGTCCCTTGCACCTACACAAACAAATAAATCCTCGCAACCAACGCGATACGGGGTTGTCAATCCCTACACGGTCACTTACGAGAATGAGATCTGATAGATATGATATGATAATATTTTTGGTATTTTTATGATAAAGATGCAAAGTAAAATAAATGTCAAAGGAAATAACTAAGTATTGGAAGATTAATATGATGGAAGATAGACCCGGGGGCCATAGGTTTCACTAGTGGCTTCTCTCCAGAGCATAAGTATTCACGGTGGGTAAACAAATTACTGTTGAGAAATTGACAGAATTGAGCATAGTTATGAGAATATCTAGGTATGATCATGTATATAGGCATCACGTCCGAGACAAGTAGACCGACTCCTGCCTGCATCTACTACTATTACTCCACACATTGACCGCTATCCAGCATGCATCTAGAGTATTAAGTTCAAGAGAACAGAGTAACACTTTAAGTAAGATGACATGATGTAGAGGGATAAACTCATGCAATATGATATAAACCCCATCTTGTTATCCTCGATGGCAACAATACAATACGTGCCTTGTTGCCCCTACTGTCACTGGGAAAGGACACCGCAAGATTGAACCCAAAGCTAAGCACTTCTCCCATTGCAAGAAAGATCAATCTAGTAGGCCAAACCAAACTGATAATTCGAAGAGACTTGCAAAGATAACCAATCATACATAAAAGAATTCAGAGAAAATTCAAATATTATTCATAGATAAACTTGATCATAAACCCACAATTCATCGGTCTCAACAAACACACCGGAAAAGATTACATCGAATAGATCTCCACAAGAGAGGGGGAGAACTTTGTATTGAGATCCAAAAAGAGAGAAGAAGCCATCTAGCTAATAACTATGGACCCGAAGGTCTGAGGTAAACTACTCACACTTCATCGGAGGGCTATGGTGTTGATGTAGAAGCCCTCCGTGATCGATGCCTCCTCCGGCGGAGCTCCGGAACAGGCCCCAAGATGGGATCTTGTGGATACAGAAAGTTACGGCGGTGGAATTAGGGTTTTGGCTCCGTATCTGGTAGTTTGGGGGTACGTAGGTATATATAGGAGGAAGGAGTACGTCGGTGGAGCAACAGGGGGCCCATGAGGATGGAGGGCGCGCCCCCTACCTCATGGCCTCCTGGTTGATGTCTTGACGTAGGGTCCAAGTCCTCTGGATCACGTTCGTTCCGAAAATCAAGTTCCCGAAGGTTTCATTCCGTTTGGACTCCGTTTGATATTCTTTTTCTGCAAAACTCTGAAATAGGCAAAAAAACAGCAATTCTGGGTTGGGCCTCCGGTTAATAGGTTAGTCCCAAAAATAAGATAAAAGTGTATAATAAAGCTCAATAATGTCCAAAACAGAATATAATATAGCATGGAACAATCAAAATTATAGATACGTTGGATACGTATCAATGCAGTAGAGCAGCGTAAGTATTTTCCTCAGTTTTTTTAGAACCAAGGTATCAATCCAGTAGGAGACCACGCGCGAGTCACCTCATACCTACACAAACAAATAAGAACCTCGCAACCAACGCGATAAAGGGGTTGTCAATCCCTTCACGGCCACTTGCAAGAGTGAGATCTGATAGAGATGATAATAATAAGATAAATATTTTTGGTATTTTTATATGATATAGATTGAAAGTAAATAAATCAAAGTAAACGGTGCCAGAAATAGCTAGTAGACGGAAGATAAATATGATGGAAAATAGACCCGGGGGCCATAGGTTTCACTAGTGGCTTCTCTCAAGATAGCATAAGTATTACGGTGGGTGAACAAATTACTATCGAGCAATTGATAGAAAAGTGAATAATTATGAGAATATCTAGGCATGATCATGTATATAGGCATCACGTCCGAGACAAGTAGACCGAAACGATTCTGCATCTACCACTATTACTCCACACATCGACCGCTATCCAGCATGCATCTAGAGTATTAAGTTCATAATAATAGAGTAACGCCTTAAACAAGATGGCATGATGTAGAGGGATAAACTCATGCAATATGATATAAACCCCATCTTTTTATCCTCGATGGTAACAATACAATACATGTCGTTTCCCTTTCTGTCACTGGGATCGAGCACCGCAAGATTGAACCCAAAGCTAAGCACTTCTCCCATTGCAAGAAAGATCAATCTAGTAGGCCAAACCAAACTGATAATTCGAAGAGACTTGCAAAGATAAACCAATCATACATAAAAGAATTCGGAGAAGATTCAAATATTGTTCATAGATAAACTTGATCATAAATCCACAATTCATCGGATCTCGACAAACACACCGCAAAAGAAGATTACATCGAATAGATCTCCAAGAGAATCGAGGAGAACTTTGTATTGAGATCCAAAGAGAGAGAAGAAGCCATCTAGCTACTAGCTATGGACCCGAAGGTCTGAAGTAAACTACTCACACATCATCGGAGAGGCCATGGAGTTGATGTAGAGGCCCTCCGTGATCAATACCCCCTCCGGCGGAGCTCCGGAAAAGGCCCCAAGATGGGATCTCTTGGGTACAGAAGGTTGCGGCGGTGGAATTAGGTTTTCGTGGTGCTCCTGGATGTTTGGGGGTACGTGGATATATATAGGAGGAAGAAGTACGTCGATGGAGCAATGAGGGGCCCACAAGGGTGGAGGGCGCACCCCCTGCCTCGTGGCCTCCTTGGTTGTTTCTTGACGCCCACTCCAAGTCTCCTGGATCACGTTCGTTGATAAAATCACATTCCCGAAGGTTTCGTTCCGTTTGGACTCCGTTTGATATTCCTTTTCGGCGAAACACTGAAATAGGCAAAAAAAACAGCAATTTGGGTTGGGCCTCCGGTTAATAAGTTAGTCGCAAAAATAATATAAATGTGTAAAAATAAGCCCATTAACATCCAAAATAGATAATATAATAGCATGGAGCAATCAAAAATTATAGATACGTTGGAGACGTATCAGCATCCCCAAGCTTAATTCCTGCTCGTCCTCGAGTAGGTAAATGATAAAGAAAAGAATTTTTTATGTGGAATGCTTCCTAATATATTTCTCAATGTAATTTTTCTTTAATGTGGCATGAATGTTCAGATCTGAAAGATTCAAGATAAAAGTTTAATATTGACATAGAAATAATAATACTTCAAGCATACTAACTAAGCAATCATGTCTTCTCAAAATAACATGACCAAAGAAAGTTATCCCTACAAAATCATATAGTCTGGCTATGCTCTATCTTCATCACACAAAATATTAAATCATGCACAACCCTGATGACAAGTCAAGCAATTGTTTCATACTTTTGATGTTCTCAAACTTTTTCAATCTTCATGCAATATATGAGCGTGAGCCATGAATATAGTACTATGGTGGAATAGAATGGTGGTTGTGGAGAAGACAAAAAAATAAGAAGATAGTCTCACATCAACTAGGCGTATCGATGGGCTATGGAGATGCCCATCAATAGATATCAATGTGAGTGAGTAGGGATTGCCATGCAACGGATGCACTAGAGCTATAAGTGTATGAAAGCTCAACAAAAGAAACTACGTGGGTGTGCATCCAACTTGCTTGCTCACGAAGACCTAGGGTAATTTGAGGAAGCCCATCATTATAATATACAATCCAAGTTCTATAATGTAAAATTCCCACTAGTTTATGAAAGTGACAACATAGGAGACTCTCTATCATGAAGATCATGGTGCTACTTTGAAGCACAGGTGTGGAAAAAGGATAGTAACATTGTCCCTTCTCTTTTTTTCTCATTTCATTTTTTTATTTGGGTCTTCTTTTTTTTTTGGCCTCTTTTTTTTATTTTTTTATTTTTCGTCCGGAGTCTCATCCCGACTTGTGGGGGAATCATAGTCTCCATCATCCTTTCCTCACTGGGACAATGCTCTAATAATGATGATCATCACACTTCTTTTTACTTACAACTCAAGAATCACAACTCAATACTTAGAACAAAATATGACTATGTGAATGCCTCCGGCGGTGTACCGGGATAATGAATCAAGAGTGACATGTATGAAAGAATTATGAACGGTGGCTTTGCCACAAATACGATGTCAACTACATGATCATGCAAAGCAATATGACAATGATGAAGCGTGTCATAGCAAACGGAACGGTGGAAAGTTGCATGGCAATATATCTCGGAATGGCTATGGAAATGCCATAATAGTTAGGTATGGTGGCTGTTTTGAGGAAGGTATATGGTGGGTTTATGGTACCGGCGAAAGTTGCGCGGTACTAGAGAGGCTAGCAAATGTGGAAGGGTGAGGGTGCGTATAATCCATGGACTCAATATTAGTCATAAAGAACTCACATACTTATTGCAAAAATCTATTAGTTATCGAAACAAAGTACTACGCGCATGCTCCTAGGGGGATAGATTGGTAGGAAAAGACCATCGCTCGTCCCCGACCGCCACTCATAAGGAAGGCAATCAATAAATAAGTCATGCTCTGACTTCATCACATAACGGTTCACCATACGTGCATTCTACGGGAATCACAAACTTCAACACAAGTATTTCTCAAATTCACAACTACTCAACTAGCATGACTCTAATATCACCATCTCCATATCTCAAAACAATCATCAAGTATCAAACTTATCTTAGTATTCAATGCACTTGTATGAATTTTTTTTATTATTGCCATGTTGTTCTAAAGGACTCTCAAAATAATAAAAGTGAAGCATGATAGATCAATTATTTCTATAAAATAGAACCACCGCCGTGCTCTAAAAGATATAAGTGAAGCACTAGAGCAAAAACTATATAGCTCAAAAGATATAAGTGAAGCACATAGAGTATTCTAATAAATTTCAAATCATATGAGTCTCTCTCAAAAGGTGTGTACATCAAGGATGATTGTGGTAAACTAAAAAGCAAATACTCAAATCATACAAGATGCTCCAAGCAAAACACATATCATGTGGCGAATAAAAATATAGCTCCAAGTAAAGTTACCGATAGACGAAGACAAAAGAGGGGATGCCTTCCGGGGCATCCCCAAGCTTAGGCTTTTTCGTGTCCTTGTATTTTACCTTGGGGTGACATGGGCATCCCCAAGATTAGGCTCTTGCCACTCCTTGTTTCATAATCCATCAAATCTTTACCCAAAACTTGAAAACTTCACAACACAAAACTTAAATAGAAAATCTCGTGAGCTCCGTTAGTGAAAGAAAACAAAACACCACTTCAAGGTACTGTAATAAACTCATTATTTATTTATATTGGTGTTAAACCTACTGTATTCCAACTTCCCTATGGTTTACAAACTCTTTTACTAGCCATAGATTCATCAAAATAAGCAAACAACACACGAAAAACAGAATCTGTCAAAAACAGAATAGTCTGTAGTAATCTGTAACTAACACAAACTTATGTAACCCCAAAAATTCTAAAATAAATTTCTGGACGTGATGAATTTATCTATTAATCGTCTGCAAAAAGAATTAACTAAATATCACTCTCCAATAAAAAATTGCAGCAATTCTCGTGAGCGCTAAAGTTTCTGTTTTTTACAGCAAGATTAAAAAGACTTCCCCCAAGTCTTCTCAACGGTTCTACCTGGCACAAACACTAATTAAACACACAAAAACACAACCAAAACAGAGGCTAGATAAATTTTTCATTACTAAACAGGAGCAAAAAGCAAATAATAAAAATAAAATTGGGTTGCCTCCCAACAAGCGCTATCGTTTAACGCCCCTAGCTAGGCATAAAAGCGAAGATAGATCTAGGTATTGCCATCTTTGGTAGGCAATCCATAAGTGGCTCTCATAATAGATTCATATGCTAATTTAACTTTTTTCTAGGGAAGTTTTCCATGCCTTTCCTTAACGGAAATTGGAATTTAATATTCCCTTCCTTCATATCAATAGTTGCACCAATCATTCTAAGGAAAGGTCTACCAAGAATAATAGGACATGAAGAATTGCAATCTATATCAAGAACAATGAAATCTATGGGCACATAATTCCTATTTGCAACAATAAGAACATAATTAATCTTTCCCATAGGTTTCTTAATAGTGGAATCCGCAATATGCAAGTTTAGAGAACAGTCATCAAATTCATTGAAACCTAGCAAATCACACAAAGTTTTTGGAATCGTGGAAACACTAGCACCCAAATCACACAAAGCATAGCACTCATGATCTTTATTTTAATTTTAATTGTAGGTTCCCACTCATCATAAAGTTTTCTAGGGATAGAAACTTCCAAATCAAGTTTTTCTTCATAAGATTGTATCAAAGCATCAACGATATGTTTAGTAAAAGCTTTATTTTGACTATAAGCACGGATTGCAACAAGGAAATAGAATATATCAAAGAGCAATTATCATAATTAAATTCCTTGAAATCCAAGATAGTGGGTTCATTGATATTTAAAGTTTTAACCTCTTCAATCCCACTTTTACCAACTTTTGCATCAAGATCTAAAAACTCCGAATCATTGGGACGCCTTATAACTAAAGTTGGCTCATCTCCAGTCCCATAAGTATCAAGATTCATATTGCAAAACAAATATTTAATAGGGGACACATCAATCACTTTTAGATCTTCATCCTTATTATCATGAAACCTAGAAGAATACGCTTTTACAAAACAATCTATTTTAGCACGCATCCTAGCAGTTCTTTCTTTGCACTCATCAATGGAAATTCTCATGGCTTTGAGAGTCTCATTTATATCATTCTTAGGTGAAATAGATCTAAGTTTCAAAGAATCAACATCAAGAAAAATTCTATCCACGTTCCTAGCCAACTCATCAATCTTAAGCAATTTTTCCTCAATCAAAGCATTGAAACTCTTTTCTGAAGTAATAAATTATTTAATACTAGATTCAAAATCAAAGGGCATATTATTATAATTTCTATAAGAATTGTTGTAGGAATTACCATAATTATTAGAGGAATTACTAGGAAATGGCCTAGAATTAAAATTACCTCTATACGCGTTATTACAAAAAATTGTTCCTACCAACAAAATTCACATCCATAGATTCATTATTATTCTCAATCAAAGTAGACAAAGGCATATCATTAGGATCAGTAGGAGCACTCTTATTGGCAAACAATTTCATAAGTTCATCCATCTTTCCACTCAAAACATTAATCTCTTCAATTGCATGCACTTTTTTACTAGTAGATCTTTCAGTGTGCCATTGAGAATAATTAACCATAATATTATCTAGGATTTTGGTAGCTTATCCTAAAGTGATTTCCATAAAAGTGCCTCCCGCGGCCGAATCTAAAAGATTTCTAGAAGCAAAATTCAATCCGGCATAAAAATTTTGTATAATCATCCACAAATTCAAACCATGCATAGGGCAATTACGTATCATTAATTTCATCCTCTCCCAAGCTTGTGCAACATGTTCATGATCAAGTGGCTTAAAATTCATAATATCATTTCTAAGAGAGATAATCTTAGCGGGATGAAAATACTTAGAGATAGAAGCATCTTTGCACTTATTCTAAGAATCAGTACTATTTTTAGGCAAAGACGAAAACCAAGCTTTAGCACGATCTCTAAGAGAAAAAGGAAATAGCTTCAATTTACCAATATCATTATCCACATCCTTCTTCTTTTGCATATCACACAAATCAAAAAAATCGTTTAGATGGGAAGCAACATCTTCACTAGGATGGCCAGAAAACGGATCTTTCATGACAAGATTCAGCAAAGCGGTATTAATTTCACAAGATTTAGCATCGGTAAGAGGAGCAATCGGAGTGCTAATAAAATCATTATTGTTGGTATAAGCAAAGTCACACAATTTAGTATTATCTTGAGCCATCGCGACAAGCAAGCAATCCAACACACAAGCAAACAAGAAACAAGCGGAAAAAAAGGCGAACGGAAAGATAGGGCAGAAGGAAAAGAGGGCGAATAAAACGGCAAGCGTGAAGTGGGGGAGAGGAAAACGAGAGGCAAATGGCAAATAATGTAATGCGAAGGATAAGAGTTGTGATGGGTACTTGGTATGTCTTGACTTGGCGTAGATCTCCCCGGCAACGGCGCCAGAAATCCTTCTTGCTACCTCTTGAGCACTGCGTTGGTTTTCCCTTGTAGAGGAAAGGGTGATGCAGTAGAGCAGCGTAAGTATTTCCCTCAGTTTTTGAGAACCAAGGTATCAATCCAGTAGGAGACCACGCGTGAGTCAACTCGTACCTACACAAACAAATAAGAACCTCGCAACCAACGCGATAAAGGGGTTGTCAGTCCCTTCATGGCCACTTGCAAGAGTGAGATCTGATAGAGATGATAATAATAATAAGATAAATATTTTTGGTATTTTTATATGATATAGATTGAAAGTAAATAAAGCAAAGTAAACGGTGTCAGAAATAGCTAGTAGACGGAAGATAAATATGATGGAAAATAGACTCGGGGGCCATAGGTTTCACTAGTGGCTTCTCTCAAGATAACATAAGTATTACGATGGGTGAACAAATTACTGTCGGGCAATTGATAGAAAAGCGAATAATTATGAGAATATCTAGGCATGATCATGTATATAGGCATCACGTCCGGGACAAGTAGACCGAAATGATTCTGCATCTACTACTATTACTCCACACATCGACCGCTATCCAGCATGCACCTAGAGTATTAAGTTCATAAGAATAGAGTAACACCTTAAGCAAGATGACATGATGTAGAGGGATAAACTCATGCAATATGATATAAACCCCATCTTTTTATCCTCGGTGGCAACAATACAATACATGTCGTTTCCCTTTCTGTCACTGGGATCGAGCACCACAAGATTAAACCCAAAGCTAAGCACTTCTCCCATTGCAAGAAAGATCAATCTAGTAGGCCAAACCAAACTGATAATTCGAAGAGACTTGCAAAGATAAACCATTCATACATAAAAGAATTCGGAGAAGATTCAAATATTGTTCATAGATAAACTTGATCATAAACCCACAATTCATCGGATCTCGACAAACACACCGCAAAAGAAGATTACATCGAATAGATCTCCAAGAGAATCGAGGAGAACTTTGTATTGAGATCCAAAGATAGAGAAGAAGCCAACTAGCTACTAGCTATGGACCCGAAGGTCTGAAGTAAACTACTCACACATCATTGTAGAGGCCATGGAGTTGGTGTAGAGGCCATCCGTGATCAATGCCCCCTCCGGCGGAGCTCCGAAAAAGGCCCCAAGATGGGATCTCTTGGGTACAGAAGGTTGCGGTGGTGGAATTAGGTTTTCGTGATGCTCCTGGATGTTTGGGGTACGTGGATATATATAGGAGGAAGAAGTACGTCGGTGGAGCAACGAGGGGCCCACGAGGATGGAGGGCGTGCCCAGGGGGTAGGCGCCCCCTTGCCTCGTGGCCTCCTCGGTTGTTTCTTGACGCCCACTCCAAGTCTCGTGGATCACGTTTGTTGAGAAAATCACGTTCCCAAAGGTTTCATTCTGTTTGGACTCCGTTTGATATTCCTTTTCGGCGAAACACTGAAATAGGAAAAAAAACAGCAATTTGGGCTGGGCCTCCAGCTAATAGGTTAGTCCCAAAAAAATATAAAAGTGTAAAAATAAGCCCATGAACATCCAAAATAGATAATATAATAGCATAGAGCAATCAAAAATTATAGATACGTTGGAGACGTATCACACTCTTTGTTTCGAGCAAGCCATGGATTGATGCTTGTTGGTGGAGGGGGAGTATAAACTTTACCATTCTGTTTAGGAACCGCCTATAATGTGTGTAGCATGGAAGATATCGAGATCTCTCGGTTGTTATGTTGACAATGAAAGTATACCGCTCAAAATATTATTCATATCTATTTCAAAACCGAGCTCTGGCACCTCTACAAATCCCTACTTCCCTCTACGAAGGGCCTATCTATTTACTTTTATGTTGAGTCATCATCCTCTTATTAAAAAGCACCAGTTGGAGAGCACCGTTGTCATTTGCATCCATTACTGTTAGTTTACATTGAGTATGACTTGACTGGATCTTTTTTACCATGTATTAGAATGTCTAGTCAGTCCTTGATCTTTAAAGGTGCTCTGCATTTATGTTTTGCAGTCTCGGAAAGGGCTAGTGAGATACCATCTTGTTATATCATATCATGATTGTTTTGAGAAAGTGTTGTCATCCGAGATATATTATTATTGCTCGCTAGTTGATTATGCCATTGATATGAGTAAACATGAGACCTAAATGTTATTGCGAATGTGGTTAGTTCATAATCTTTGCTGAAAACTTGAATGTTGGCTTTACATATTTACAACAACAAGAGCAAACAGAGTTTGTAAAAGTTTTTCTTTATCACTTTCAGTTTATCAACTGAATTGCTTGAGGACAAGCAAAGGTTTAAGCTTGCGGAGTTGATACGTCTCCAACATATCTACTTTTTCAAACACTTTTGCCCTTGTTTTGGACTCTAACTTGCATGCTTTGAATGGAACTAACCCGGACTGACGCTATTTTCAGCAGAATTGCCATGGTGTTATTTTGTGCAGAAATAATTTTTTTTTGGAATGACCTGAAATCAGTGGAGAATTATTTTGGAATATATAAAAATACTAGAAGAAAGATCCACATCAGGGGTCCCACAGCCTGTCCACGAGGGTGGGGGCGCGCCCCCTGCCTCGTGGGCCTCCTGATGCTCCACCGACCTCAACCTTGACTCCATATATTCACTTTCGGGGAGAAAAAATAAGGGAGAAGGATTCATCGCGTTTTACGATATGGAGCCGCCGCCAAGCCCTAAACTCTCTCGAAAGGGCTGATCTGGAGTCCGTTCGCGGCTCCGGAGAGGGGAATCCGTCGCCATCGTCATTATCAACTTTCCTCCATCACCAATTTCATGATGCTCACTGCCGTGCGTGAGTAATTCCATCGTAGGCTTGCTGGACGGTGATGGGTTGGATGAGATTTATCATGTAATCGAGTTAATTTTATTAGGGTTTGATCCCTAGTATCCACTATGTTCTGAGATTGATGTTGCTATAACTTTGCTATGCTTAATGCTTGTCACTAGGGCCCGAGTGCCATGATTTCAGATATGAACCTATTATGTTTTCATCAATATATGAGAGTTCTTAATCCTATCTTGCAAGTCTGTAGTCACCTATTATGTGTTATGATCCGTTAACCCCGAAGTGTCAATAATCGGGATATGTACCGATGATAACCGTAGTTTGAGGAGTTCATGTATTCACTAAGTGTTAATGCTTTGGTCCGGTACTTTATTAAAAGGAGGCCTTAATATCCCTTAGTTTCCAATAGGACCCCGCTGCCATGGGAGGGTAGGACAAAAGGTGTCATGCAAGTTCTTTTCCATAAGCACGTATGACTATATTCGGAATACATGCCTACATTACATTGATGAACTGGAGCTAGTTATGTGTCACCCTAGGTTATGACTGTTACATGATCGATCGCATCCGGCATAATTCTTCATCACTGATCCAATGCCTACGAGATTTTCATATATTGTTCTTCGCTTATTTACTTTTCCGTTGCTATTATTACAATCACTACAAAACCAAAAAATATTACTTTGCTACCGTTACCACTACTATCATATTATTTTGCTACTAAATAGCTTGCTGTAGATATTAAGTTTCCAGGTGTGGTTGAATTGACAACTCGGCTGCTAATACTTGAGAATATTATTTGGCTCCCCTTGTGTCGAATCAATAAATTTGGGTTGAATACTCTACCCTCGAAAACTGTTGCGATCTCCTATACTTGTGGGTTATCACTAGGCGGCTGCAAGGGCAGCCACCTCATGCTTCATCTCCAACGGGATATTATCCCATAGAGTGTTCCCGCTCGCGGTAATGGCAGATGTGGAGCAAAGGAGGAGGGTGTGGAGTTAGTACAGTGCGGTCGTCTTTAAATAGCGGATTTCGGTGAGGCCAAGCGTCCAGGTGCATCAATGCGCCGAGCCGGAGTTGATTCCTTCGACGACGAGCCTGCTTAATGGCGGCATAAGGTTTGCTGGCATTGAACAGACATGGTACACATCCGTCCCATCCCGTACAACAAACATCGCTCTAGCATTGAACATGTACGGACACCAGGGACGCAGCGCGGGCGGCTCTCTCGGCTGGTGCGACGCTTCAATGCCTTGAAGCTTCTCGAATTGTGGCTAGGAATACCACAACGATCGTTATCTTATCGTCATGGGATTATATTGGGTGGTGTACCAGCATCGATGAAGCGGAGATGAATGTGTCTCTCGTCGTTCTATCGGTATGACCCTTCATTCTCCTATTATCCTCGAGACCGACCATGTTTATGGTGTCTTTCTTTGCGAGTGAAAATCTTGACAGGTCCGCACTCGTTGATCCAAAAAGAGAAGCGCTCGGCATCTCAAAATGTTGCAAAGTGTCAGACGGATTAAGGTGAATCGACAGGCTAACATGGTAGCCAATGAGATTGCTAAGTTTAATTTTCATAGGAAAGCGGATGGTATTCTGGTTAATAGTGTTTCGGCTTGTGCGAATCCTGATGTAATGAATAATTGTAAAAACATTTTTCATTTCCTCACAAAAAAGAACATTTTTCATTAATTAATATAGTGTGGTATTTTTTAAAGGAAAAAATGAGTGACGTGAAATCACAGTTTAGTTGCCTGATGAATAGCAAAACATCCCCTAAACTGATAACAACACGGCAACCGCGTGTGCCGCGGTAGGTTAGCTGAAGCGACGAGAGCCACTGAACTGGCACCAGTTCTAGTAATTAACACAGCCTTCATCGGAATCCCTGCTCGATACCCAAGGCGCCACACATCAGATTTTCGAGGGGTTGGAACATTTCTCCCTCAGGGATCACAAGCGTCCACAAACACTTGTTTATAAGTTCAACCTGGTGCTACAGTTTCCACTCCAAGATGCAAACATGGTCGTCCAGCTTCACTGAGTTCAAACTCGACTACCCAGAAATAAAAAACCACGGCCTCATCAACCCCCTCTCCAAAAGCATCTCCGCTGAGCACTATAGCTGGAAGATCGAATGCTACTACTGGGAAGACGACGAAGACGTTGTCCTGAACCTCTCCCTCCACCTGGACAGTCAATTCAACAGGCTCAATGGCTTCTGCGAGGCCTTCCTGGTGCGAAGAGACGTCGCTCCGTTTTAGTGCCGCTTAAAAAGGTTAGTGCTGGAGATCGACGAGTACACAACAGGTAACTATGTCAGCTGGTCTGGTGATCTCTACGTGAAGCGAAATCGCCTAGAGTCGCGCTATGTCAAGAACGGCGTGATCACGCTCATATGTGGTGTCATGGCTCTGCCTGGGAACTCCATACCCGTGCCGGCCATGAACATAGGCGACCATCTTGGAAGCCTGCTGGAATGCCCCGACGGCTCAGACGTCTCCTTCGTGGTCGGCGGCGAGACGTTCCGTGCCCACTGGGCCGTGCTCGCCGCCCGATCGTTGGTGTTCAGAGTAGAGATCTTCGGTTCCTTAGCAGAGGCTACCATGCAGTGCATCACATTGCATGAAATCGAGCCATCAACCCTCAAAGCTATCCTTCGGTTCATGTACACGGACAGACTGTCCGTAGACTTCGATCCCGAAAGCTTTTCCTTTTCGCCAACAGCCCAACAGCTTCGGCATATACTGGCAGCGGCCGACAGATACGACATCGGCAGATTAAAACTCATGTGTGCTCAGAAGCTATGGGACATGGTATCGGTGGAAACAGTGACGACGACATTAGGTTATGCTGACATGTACGGCTGCCCGGAGCTCAAGAACAGGTGCCTCGACTTCTGCATGGCGGGGAAGAACTTCACGAGAATTGTGGTAACCGAGGGGTACCTGTGGCTCATGCAACGCTTCCCGTCGGTTATCGATGAGATCAAGGCGCGCCCTGTTGAGAAGATAATTTATGTTTGATCTTCCATTCACTCATTTCTCCAAGAATTCAATACTATTATGTATGCATAAATCATCACATGTTATGGTGCCGACTCGTCGTGAATCACACAGCGTGTGATGCATTTTTTTATGTAAGTGGAGCCTGCCAATTTTGCATATGCTCTTTTCCGTGTGAAAGCTAGGCACCTAATCTTCTCCCACGTACTACTTTTCGTTCCATAGCCGCTTCCCGTGGAGGCAACGTGCAGCGGAAACAAAATGACAGCGTAATATCAACTGAAATTTGTGAAACCGACTATGCGTGACATCACAGCAAGAAAATTAGTTGGGAGTTTTAGAAAAAATCCCAGAGATGACTATTCTAAATAAATAGTACTCCCTCCGTCCCAAAATAAGTGATTCAACTTTGCACAAACTTCATACTAAAGTTAGTGCAAAGTTGACTCACTTATTTTAGGACGAAGGAAGTATAAAGCAACATAAACTTTGTAGGACAAAGGTTTAGGGTTCCTACGTAATTTGCAAAAAATATTAGTTATTTCAAATCTTGATCCAAGGTGAAAGGACAAACTACAAACCATATGTAAAACCCTGAGTCGGCCTCTCCTCTCACTTTCCTTTCTTGTTCGTCCCCGACACCCGTGTACTGCCACAAGCCACTGCCATTGTTGTTTCGCTCCTATGTATTCCATTTAATCTTGCCACAAAATAAATGATATGATATGGGTGAAATATTTAGAAAGTGATCAGTAATTTCAGAGACTATTACGCAACACCCTACATTAGGCGACGCGTAGAAGACAAGCTAAAACAATCAGTCGTGATAAATGTAATGCAAGGAAGGTTTTTCTAGGCCTCTAGCTCAGAGAGCTCGGGGAAAATAAGGCCGTATTAGACGAGGCTCGTCTGGCATGTAGAAAGACCAGCTTCCTATAGTGATCCCATCCAAGGTGGTCGTCTTTTCTGTCATGTCTTGAAAATATACATGTGCCAAATATAAGCTTGCAGAATAAAATCATAACTTTATCCCCTTCCCTCCTTTCCCGTTCTCCCTCATGTTGGCGATTTATGATATGGGTAAAAATGACAATCTTGGAAAAACTAATTCAAAAATTCAAATGAATCCACTAAACCACATAAACTTTGCTATGGCACAACGATGAAGGGTTCCTCCATAATTCGGGCACAATCATGTGATGTCAAATTGCCACAAGCCACCAACGCTAGGGCCGGGAGTATGTGCTTTTGAAATCTGAAGCTTCTAATTATAACTTTAAGCTTAACTACTTGAATCTACTCCCTTCATTTCTAAATATAAGTCTTTCTAGAGATTCCATCAAGTGACTATATACGAAACAAAATGAATGAATCTACATTCTAAAATATGTCTACATATATACATATGTTGTATTTCATTTAAAATGTTTAAATAAACTTATATTTAGAAACGGAGGGAGTATATGAACATGAACAATGTTGAACTACCCGAGGTGTATACCATATGTACGTGAACAAATTTTATAAACCAACGAGTGTCCATGGTCTCCCGGAGCTCATGCCCAATCATGTGAAGGTACGTATTTGGAGGAGATAATCCATGAAGGAGATTAAGGCAGATGAGTGGACCATAACACGTGCAAACTCACTTACAGCGTGCACCCAGCTTGCATCACCAGACCCACCCACGTGCACTGCACTGCATGGCTTACTCATACTCCCTCCGTTCCAAAATAGATGACCTAATTTTGTATTAAGTTAGTATAAAGTTGGGTCATCTATTTTGAAACGGAGGGAATAGCTCGCTAGAAACGATTGATTTGAGTGTTTCTCCAGAGTTCGGTCCAGAAATGTTTTAAGGTTCGTGCGGTCCAATAATACAGTGCAACTCAAGGGAGAAACTAGTTAAGGAGCGCTCCTTTGGGAGCCTCGCAACGATCAGTGCCACTTGTCGCGCTCTCAGCCATTGACCACGTGTCGCGCTTTGGACGTTTCCTTCGGATTTTATTTTTTTTATTTTTCTGCACGTGTTTTCGGCTTTTTAAACGGTTTTTTTTGGGTTTTTTCGACGTTTTGGTTTTCTTCCGGTCTTCCTTAGCTTTTCGATTAAAAAAAATTTGCACAAAAAAAATGCGTTTTCTTTTTTTCGCGAAAGTCACGGTTTTTTTTGCAAGAGGTATGGTTGTGCTTTAGCGAGAGTCACGGTCGTGCCTTTCGGAAACAGAAAAAAAACACGTTTTCTGTTTTTTTTTCTTTCGCGAAAGTCACGATTTTGCTACCTTGAGAGGCACGGTTGTGCTTTCGCGAGAGTCACAGCCATGCCTCTCGGAAAAGGAAAAACAAAACGTGTTTTCTGTTTTTTTTCACGAGAGTCACGGTTTTGCTTCTGTGAGAGACACAGTTGTGCTTTCGTGAGAGTCACCGCCGTGCCTCTCGGAAAGGGAAAAACAAAACGCGTTTTCTGTTCTTTTTTCTTTCGCGAGAGTCACGGTTTTTGCTTTCGCAAGAGACACGGTTGTGCTTTCGCGAGAGTCACGGTCGTGCCTCTCGAAAACGAAAAAAAATGTGTTTTCTGGTTTTTTTCCTTCCATGAGAGTCACGGTTTTGCTTTCACAAGAGGCACTGGTGTGATTTCACGAGAGGCATGGGCGTGCCTCTTTCGGAAAGGGAAAAAAACCATGCTCCCGGTTCGGTTTTTTCGTCTGTTTTTATGAAAAAAAAGTTCGTTAAAACCTATCAACATGGAATCTAGTTTTGAAAATCTCGATGCGAGGAATCCAATGATGAAAACGGTTCAAGATTTGGATGCACGGTTTCAAAGATAAAACGTTTTGAATAAACGGATCTACGAAAAAGGAAAAACTCTCAGGTTGCGACAAATGGCGCGCTGTATATGCGTCACTTGTCGCAACCTGGAAAAGTAAAGTGTTCTTTGCAACAAATACTACTTAATTAGTGATTTCGGCAACTCAAACAATCAATCAGACCAGAATACATCCAACGGGTCTGGATGGACCTAATGCAGGTCAGTGAACTTCTCGTAAGAGCGAGGAATAGGTGTAGAAACGCTCATGGAGGGCGTGCTTGGGCCAAGGCCATGTTCGTGTTTGAGCCAGGATTTTCTTAAATTGGATTTTTTATTCAAATATTTTAAATTGTAAAATATAAAATCAACTTAAAATATCCGCCGCATATTCAAAAAGTTTATCTTGCATATTTGAAAATCACATGCATCGTGTATGTTTAGAATATCAATGGACTATTTCAAAATATATCCCTTGCATATAAATGTTTGTTGTCTATTGAAAAACAAAATCATTGGGTATTTATAAACAAATGTTCATCTTGTGTTAAAGGAGAGTTTATGTGTACAAAAGAAAACAATAGAAAGGGAGGAATAGTAAAATAAAATGATACGGAAAAAGGAAGAACCCTAGAATATTTTTTATAAAAATAAAAACATAGAAAAATAATATAAGAATGAAAAAACAAAAGAAAATAAAAATAAAATAATGGAAAATGAAAACCGCCGTACATACGTGCGAGGTGGTTGAAAGCGGCTTAAAGGGTTTGCCATATGGCGAGTATATTCTGCATCGAAAAATCATATTCCATGCATACACACTAGGAGTTGTATAGCGTTTGGGAAAACATAGTGTTTGCTTCGGTTCGTTTTATGGTAATACCGACTTTTAAATCTACAATTCTACAAGTTTTGATTTTGCAGGATTTTTGTCCTTTTGCATGTGTTTTTTAGCATTTTTTTTATTTTCATTATGTTTTTCATTTTAAATTATAAATTTGTTAACAAATGTGACCATTCTGAGAATTGTATAATGTATTCCAAAATTCATGAATGTTTTAAATTTCATGAACACTTGGAAAATTTCACGAATATTGTTTTAAAATTCATGTTTTAAAACAAATTCATAAACTTTTTAAAATTCATTTTCTTTAGAAATCATGAATGTTATTAAAATTCGTGAAGAATTTCTAAAACTCCTAAATTATTTTCCAAATTTATGATGTTTCTAATTTTTTAATATTTTCTTAAAATCATGAACACTTATTAGTTCAAATATCCTTCTGAACATGATGGTATTTTCCAAAATCATATGAATTTTTAAAATTCTTGAACTTATTTTTTTATTTCACTAGATGTTTCAAAACTATCAAAAATTGATAGCTATTGTTTTTGCAGCAGAGGAGCTTGAGTAGGAAAATAAACGAAGTCACCAAACGAAATGAGCCACAGTGGAGCAACAAGCGAGTGGGAGCTTTGTGTGTGTGCGGGGGGAGCGATATGGGTGTTTTAGTGCCCTTTCGCGCCCTATTCGTGGAATGGAATCTCCCCCGTTCCATGAAGGAGTACGCTGCACAACAACCCAATTAACAAAAAACATGTTTTGTTTAGTGTACAAAAATCATGGTTCCAAAAAACTCCAGAGCTAAGAAATATAGATTCAGCCCACTTTAACAGGCCCACCCAAGCACATGGGTGAGTGGACAACAACCAACTTAGGGCTGGCCAGAATAACTCATCTCTGTCACTTACCCCACACAATAGGCGCTCACAAAGATTTTTTTTGAAAAATCCAGTATATTACTGGCTTTTCATTGATAAGCAGAAAGCAGTGGGGAAATACAAAGGGTGGGGTGAGGGTCCTAGGACCAGCTAGGTTACGACACGGTAAACCCCGGAAGGACTTGTGCTTTAAATTTTCATGGTGGATCCCAAAAGGGTCTCTCCAGATGAATTGCTCCCGCTTGCCGCCAAAGCTCGATGGAGTGCTCAATGGCCTTGATGATGTCTTATGCTGAAGGTGCCTTTTCCTTGAACACACATCGATTTCTCTCTTGCCAAATCCCCCAGCATGTTAAGAGCATGGTGGCATTGCTGGCCCTTCGTTGAGCCGGCTGGGTGCTTGCCGCCATCCGTTGGAGTGTGGCGATGACGCTTTCTTCTTGCACCTGTTGCCGTGGGTGAAACTGTTGGCACCCTCGCCGTGCGGCTACCCTTTCCCAAACCTCACGGGCTAGTGGGCAGCTCCAGATGAGATGGTGCATTGTTTCCAGGTTGCGAACACACAGAAGGCAGAAGTAGTTGTTCGGCCAGCCACGCCTTTGTAGCCTGTCGCAAGTCCAGAGGCGGTTTTGCAGGAGGAGCCAGCTGACGATCTTAATGCATCCAGGCACCTTTGCCTCCCAGATCAAATTCTGCCAATCAACTTGCACCCTGCCTTGGAATTACACGGCGTAAGCCGAGCTTGCCGAGTATTGTCCCGAAGCCTCTAAGTTCCACCTAATTTGGTCACTGCTCCCCTTCGTTAGCACGGTCGACGCGATCGTGCGGTGCAGCCTGACGAAATCCGGCAGTAGTGGTTGCAGGTTTCCGTGCCGCAGGTCTTTTATCCAAGTTTCACCGGTGAGAGCCTCGCGCACCGTCCTGTTTTTCCGCTTGGAGTGCGAGTAGAGGAGGGGGTAGGAGCTAGCTAGGGTGCTCAGCCCGATCCAGGGGAGTGCCAGAAGAGTGCCTTTGCGTCGTCGCCGATGGTGACCATGGTTGCCGCCATGAAGAGGGCTTTGTCGCTGTTGTTGCATGGCGGCTCCGTGCCGACCCAAGGCCGCTCAGAATCAGTCCAAGAGATCCAAAGCCACCGCAATCTGAGGGCGCGGCTGAACCGCTCGAGATCAAGGATTCCTAGTCCTCCATGTGATGCAGGAGTGCACACCGCTGACCAGTTGACCTTGCAGCTACCACATGTAATCTCTTCATCTTGTTTCCAAAGAAACCTGCACCGGCACTTGTCTATCTCCTTTAGTAGCTTCTTTGGCACTCTGAGGACAGTTAGTGCAAATGTAGGCATAGCACTGAGGACACATCGAACCAGCACTTGCCTACTAGCAATTGGCAGAAGTTTCCCTTTCCATCCCGCAAGGCGAGCTTTGATTCTGTCTATAATGAACTGCAGGTTTGCTAGTCGTAGTCTAGCTAGTGTCAGCGGCAAACCTAGGTAGGTCGTCGGGAAATGCCCCTCTGTTCCTCCAAAATTTTGCAACACATACCCTAGGTTAATATTCTCACATCTGATGGGTAATTCCGTCGACTTAGAGGGGTTGATGTGTAGCCCGGAGGTTGCGCCAAACTCGCGCAGGATGTCCATCGGTGCATTGCTACCTCTTGAGCACTGCGTTGGATTTCCCCGAAGAGGAAAGCATGATGCAGCAAAGTAGTGTAAGTATTTCCCTTAGTTTTTTAGAACCAATGTATCAATCCAGTAGGAGGTTGCGCGCGCGTCCCCTAGTACCTGCACAAAGCAAATAACTCCTCGCAACCAACGCGATAAGGGGTTGTCAATCCCTTCACGGTCACTTACGAGAGTGAGATCTGATAGATATGATAAGATAATATTTTTGGTATTTTTGTGATAAAGATGCAAAGTAAAATAAAGGCAAAGTAAATAACTAAGTATTGGAAGATTAATATGATGAAGATAGACCCGAGGGCCATAGATTTCACTAGTGGCTTCTCTCAAGAGCATAAGTATTCTACGGTGGGTGAACGAATTACTGTTGAGCAATTGACAGAATTGAGCATAGTTATGAGAATATCTAGGTATGATCATGTATATAGGCATCACGTCCGAGACAAGTAGACCGACTCCTGCCTGCATCTACTACTATTACTCCACTCATCGACCACTATCCAGCATGCATCTAGAGTATTAAGTTCAAGAGAACAGAGTAACGCTTTAAGTAAGATGACATGATGTAGAGGGATAAACTCATGCAATATGATATAAACCCCATCTTATTATCCTCGATGGCAACAATACAATACGTGCCTTGCTGCCCCTACTGTCACTGGGAAAGGACACCGCAAGATTGAACCCAAAGCTAAGCACTTCTCCCATTGCAAGAAAGATCAATCTACTAGGCCAAACCAAACTGATAATTCGAAGAGACTTGCAAAGATAACCAATCATACATAAAAGAATTCAGAGAAGATTCAAATATTGTTCATAGATAAACTTGATCATAAACCCATAATTCATCAGTCTCAACAAACACACCGCAAAAAGAAGATTACATCGAATAGATCTCCACAAGAGAGGGGGGATCATTGTATTGAGATCCAAAAAGAGAGAAGAAGACATCTAGCTAATAACTATGGACCCGAAGATCTGAGGTAAACTACTCACACTTCATCGGAGAGACTATGGTGTTGATGTAGAAGCCCTCCATGATGGATACCCCCTCCGGCGGAGCTCCGGAACAGGCCCCAAGATGGGATCTCGTGGATACAGAAAGTTACGGCGGTGGAATTAGGGTTTTGGCTCCGTATCTGATCGTTTGGAGGTACGTAGGTATATATAGGAGGAAGGAGTACGTCGGTGGAGCAACAGGGGGCCCACGAGGGTGGAGGGCGCGCCTGGCGGGTAGGCGCGCCCCCCTACCTCGTGGCTCCCTCCTTTGTTTCTTGACGTGGGGTCCAAGTCTCCTGGATCATGTTCGGTGAGAAAATCACGTTCCCGAAGGTTTCATTCCGTTTGGACTCCGTTTGATATTCCTTTTCTCCGAAACCCTAAAATAGGCAAAAACAGCAATTCTGGGCTGGGCCTCCGGTTAATAGGTTAGTCCCAAAAATAATATTAAAGTGGAAAATGAAGCCCAATAATGTCCAAAACAGTAGATAATATAGCATGGAGCAATTAAAAATTATAGATACGTTGGAGACGTATCATGCATCGATCTCCTATCTAACCTGGTTTGTGAGATGACCGCGTCGTCGGCATACAAACTAATCCTAAGTTCTAGCTCCCGTCCTGGTAGTGGTGCAATGATGTGTTGTTCAGCTGCGGCCTGAAGTAAGTGGTGCAGTGTGTCGATCGCTAAGATGAAGAGGAAAGGCGACAAGGGGTCGCCCTGTCGTAGGCCTCTCCGGTGCTTGATCTTCTCTCCAGGGACACCGTTGAGGAGGAAGGACGGCGAGGAGGAGGACAGCAGCAAGGCTATCCAATCTCTCCATCACGCACTGAAACCCCATTGTTGCAGCATCTCCAGGATGTACTCCCATGACACATTATCGAAAGCCTTAGCTACATCCAACTTGAGAAGCAGAGCGGGTGTTTTCCGGTGGTGCAGGGCCTTGATGCAGTTTTGAACGTATAGAAAACTATCGTGTATGCATTTTGTCCGAAGAAAGGCCGACTGTGTTGGTGAGATGAGCGTGTGGATCACATTGGAGAGCCCGAGGGAGAGTACTTTGGATATCAACTTTGCTATGGAGTGGATGAGGCTGATTGGCCCGTAGTCGTTGATTGACGCCGCTCCATCCTTCTTTGGCAGTAATGCAACCACCGCAGTATTTAGGGCTCCAAAATTGCTGCCTACTAAGTTGTAAAACTGGTTGAACGCTGCCATGATGTCGTTTTTGATTGTTGCCCAGCATGACCGGAAGAAGAGGCCAGAGAAACCGTCCGAGCCCGACGCACGATCTGCCGGTGATGCTTTGATTGCATGCCATACCTCGCTCTCCGTGAAAGGGTTGTCAAGCCCTCCGCCTTGCAGCCTGGCCATGGCGAGAGAATGCCAGCCGATGGTAGTGTTGCGGTGCGCTGCCATACCCAGCATGGAGGAGAAATGGTTGTAGATCAAACTTTCCTTGTCCTCCTGTGTGGTGGCTACACCGGACGGTCCATGGAGCGTGTGGATGAAACCTTTCCGTCTCCTAGCATTGATCTTCGCTTGGAAGAAGGCTGTTGGCGCGTCCCCAGCTGGTAGCCAAGTAATTCTGGAGGCTTGGCGCTTCCTTGCATGCTCGATTGCCGCAAGTCCTAAAATCTTGAGCTTGAGCATTTTCCTAAGTTGAAACTCCGCATCAGAGAGGGCTCTAGTTTCTTGAGCTATGTCAAGGCGTAGGACTACTTCAGTTGCAATGTGCATCTGGATCTTTGCCCCACCAAACTGAGACTTGCTCCAGATTTTTAGATCCTTAGCTACCCTAAGATCATACTAGTTTATATAGTAGCTGCTTCGGGCCAGTACATCCTGGAGGGTTAGGAGCCCTTGGGTACCAAGCCGCTGGGCATGCCCAGCCATTCTCCAGCTCCTAGGGCTGATGGGAGCCTCCTTCTCTTCCAGCCGGGTGTGCTGGAGGCGTTGTCAAACGCTGTAGCTGCAAGAATTGCTACGACAATTTGTGGTACAGAGAACAACACATTACGCTTTAAATTCAATGCAGCCAAGAATCCTATGGGCAACTCAAAAAAGAAAGAGAAAAAGACAGGGGGGGCAAAAAAGAGATGAGGATGCTCGCAAGTGAGTACTTGGAAAAAAGGGACATTCTTTTGGCGTTCGCCCGACGGGTAGTGAGTTAGAGTTCTCTTTTGAGAAAGAAATGGATAGCTATGAGTGTATATTGTATGGCGATGTAACCGTCTCATCCAAGCGGGTGTGCACTGGCAGAGTTGAAGTAGTCCAGGATGAGGAGGGCAGGGTTAGACATGTTGCAAAGGAGATTGATGAGAAGGGGGAAGAGTATGTTCCGCAAGGTGTGGAATCAGTTGGCGAAGAGAAAGACGAGAATGACACATCGGCGGCCTCCGAGGAGGACCGCCACGCCAAATGAAAATCCCAGGATGGAACTGTCGTGGTATGCTTTTCAACACGGCAGTTCGTGAGCTCCTGGATCTACAGGAGCGTACAACGGCAGATTTAGTATTTCTTTCTGAATCCCATTTGAATAATTGTAAAGCCGATGAGCTTCGTCGCGTTTTAGGTTTTGATTCTATGTTTGTAGTGGAAAGTGATGGTAAGGCCGGTGGCCTAGCTTTGTTTTATCATAAGTCGAATAAAGTTGAGTTGAACTATGTTTCGCCCCATTTTATTGATATTGTGTTTATGTATGAGGATGTGGTTCAGTGGCGTTTCACGGGTTTTTATGGTCACCCAAAATGGAATGAACGCCATCTATCTTGGAATGATATTCGCAATCTACATAGTAAGGGCAACCACCCCTGGGTGGTTTTAGGGGATTTTAACGAAATTTTATATCCTTCGGAAAATGAGGGCGGTATGGCAAGACCACTTGGTATGATGAGAGAACTCCGTGAATGCCTAATGTATTGTGGGCTTGACGACTTAGGCTACACAGGTGACCTTTTCACTTGGAGAAGAGGCGAAATACGTGAGCGTCTTGATTGGGCGGTCTGTAATTTAGCGTGGACAAATAAATTTCCACGAGTGGCAGTGATCAACGAAAAACATGTTCATTTTGACGATCACCCAATTGTACTGGACATGGATTATTTGGATGAAAAAATCTTTAAACGACTAGAGGGGCGTGTTATATAATTTGAGGCGAGGTAGTTGAAGGAAGAGACGGTCACTAAAATTGTTAAGGCATCTTGGGAGAAAGCAAAGCTCACAGGTATCGGACCATCGCTTGCTGATCGTACGAGAGCAGTGCATGCCGATTTGCATACTCGGGGTCGGGAAATTTTAAAGGGACCGAAGGTGAGAATTAGGAAACTAAAAAAAGAATTGGAGAAAGTAAGGCGTGGCTCACTGAATACAGAATCTCGATGTCGTTAGAAGGAAATTATTGTGTTAAATGAAAATATCTTGGATCAAGAGGAAATTTTCTGGTTACAAAGAGGACGAGCGAACTGGTTGATGCACGGGGATCGTAATACATCGTTATTTCACAACGCTGCCACGGCCAGGAAAAAAACAAATAATATAAAGAAACTATTAGATGAGTTTGGAAACTGGATACAAAAGAAGAAGTTGGAGGACCACATCACTGAATATTTCTCAAAGCTTTTCACATCAGAAGTTCAGCATCCGAATCAAGAAATTTTATCACTTGTTCGTACAAGAGTATCAAATGAAATGAACAATGCTCTACTTGCCCCTTATACCACGGAAGATGTTCGCAAGGCTTTTTTCGATATTGGGGACTTAAAAGCACCGGGGCCAGATGGTCTCCATGCTATTTTTTACAAAAGGTTTTGGCCCATGCTGGAAGAGGAACTAATTGAGGAGGTTCTGAAAGCAATCAACACATGTACTATCCCAAACGGTTGGAATGATACGGCGATTGTGATGATTCCTAAGATTAATACACCAAAAAAAGGTAACACAATTTAGACCAATCAGCTTATGTAATGTGGTATACAAAATAATTGCAAAAATGGTGGCTACTCGATTGAAGGCTTTTTTGCCAGAAATTATCAGCCCAACATAGAGTGCATTTGTTCCGGGAAGATTGATAAGGGATAATATTTTAATGGCCTATGAATGTTTTCACACCATCAAGAATAGAAGAGAAGGCAGAGAGGGCTTGTGTGCTATAAAACTTGACATGCACAAAGCATACGATAGAGTCGAGTGGCCTTTTTTGAAAGAGATTATGTTGAGATTGGGGTTTCATCGAGAATGGGTGAATTTGATTATGCAACGTGTCTTAACTGTCGAGTACAGAGTAAGGATCAATGCGGAGGAAAGTGAGAGCTTCAAGCCTACGAGAGGGTTGAGGCAGGGTGATCCATTATCACCATACATCTTCCTGTTGTGCACAGAGGGGCTGAATGCATTGCTGACGCATGCTGAGGAAAATGGAAACATATCAGGAGTTAAAGTCTGTAGAGACACTCCACCAGTCACAAATCTTCTATTTGTGGATGATTCATTGATCTTAATGAAAGCCAACCAAAATAATGCGGCGGCCCTTAAATCAGCATTAGACTTATATTGTGCGACGCTGGGACAGCTCGTAAGCGTGGAAAAGTCAAGTATTTTCTTTAGCCCTAATACAATGATAGAGATCAGAGAGTAAATGTGTGCAACGCTGAATATAATGACGGAAGCAATGAATGATAAATAGTTGGGCTTGCCAGCAAATGTGGGTGTTGATAAAACAGACTGCTTTAAGTTTCCGATTGAACGAACTGTTAAGAAAATTAGTGGTTGGAAAGAAAAATTACTATCCGTCGAGGGAAAGGAGATCCTGCTCAAGGCTGTGATCCAAGCCATACCTACGTATGCAATATCGTTCTTTAAAATTCCTAAAAAAATTTGTAAAAGAATCATCGATGCGATTGCACATTTCTGGTAGGGAGACAAGGAGAACCAGAGGTGATGTGCGTACCAAAGAACCAAGGAGGAATGAGATTCCGTGATATCCACTGTTTCAACCTGGCTTTGCTAGCCAAATAGGCATGGCGTCTCATTGATAATCCTGATTCCTTGTGTGCTACTATTCTGAGGGCCAAGTACTATCCTGATGGAGATTTGATGAAGTCCAAGCCAAAGCATGGCGCTTCTTTCACCTGGCAAAGCATCATGGCATGCATTTCTACTCTAAAACGTGGCTATATTTGGCGAGTGGGGAATGAACATAACATCAATATTTGGGAAGATGTCTGAATCCCAAACTGTGCGACTAGGAAGATTGTGACCCCTGGGGGGATAATTGTTATCAAAAGTGGGTGACCTAATTGACCCTGCCTCCAATAATTGGGATGAGGGCCTAATTAAACAAACTATGTGGCCCATTGACGCACAACGAATTCTTTTAATCCCACTTTCACAACATGATATGACAAATTTCATTGCCTGGAGTTATACGAAAAATGGTATGTTCTCGGTTCGGTCTGCTTACTTTGTGGAGTGGAATTATCAGTATGGGAATAAACTAAAATATTCTAATGGAATGGGGCGAATCACACCTAATCCTATATGGTGTCAAATATGGAAGTTATCTTGTCGGGCAAAAGTAAAAAAAATTCATATGGCGTACATTACATGGCACTCTCCCATGCCGGGTAACACTTGCTAACAGACACATGAAGGTCTCTCCCTTTTGTCCTAATTGCTCTCAAGGTTTAGAAGATACGAAACACATGTTTTTCCTTTGTAGTAAAGCAAAGGAGGTTTGGAAGAAACTAGGGATGGATGAGATTATTGATAAAGCTTGTGAGGTTGATCGTGCTGGGAGGCGATATTGGAATACCTTCTACTTCTTCCCGACCAAGAATTATGTATTATGGGGTACCAAAATGTATGGGAAATGATAGCTATTTCAGCTTGGTACCTATGGTGGGAAAGACGGAAATTAGTGCACAAGAAATTAACTCAGAATGCAAATCAAATATCAATGACAATCATAGCCCTCACATCCAACTTTGTAAATGCGTCATCTCCAAAGGGTCCATGAAAAGGGGGGCTGGTACAGTCCTCCTAGGGGTTTTGTGAAACTTAATATTGACGCCTCCTTTGATCATGACATGCTGAAGGGTACGGTGGGGGCAGTCTTGAGAGACGACAAAGGTAGGTTTATTTCAGGAGGAAATGGGAAGATTGATTATTGTGCAGATGTTCTGATGGCTGAAGCCTTAGCACTTAAATTTGGCCTAACACTGACGCAAAGGGCGGGGTGTAATCGCATAATAATCAACTCACACAATCTGGAGGTGATAGAGACCATGCAGGAGGAGGACAATTAGCGGGTGCGGCGGCGGCAGTTTTCGAGGACTGATTTCACTATGCATGTGATTTTGTCATGACTAGATTCGAACATTGTAATGGAGAGGCGAATAAAGTAGCTCACGAACTAGCTAGATTAGCTAGATTTTCTTTGACTTCAGAATGGTTTGAGGAGCCTCTAAGTGAAATTGTAATGATATTCACATACGATGTAATGGTTATCTCTAATAAAGTTTCGTTTTGCTTCAAAAAAAGGAGTTGTGAAGCCTAGGCACGTTGATTAATTATGTGACAACCGATCTCAATGTGAAGGCCAAGAGAAGATGTAGGGTTTGAGAAACAACGACGGCTGCAGATCTTCTCTGTCCCCTCTACAATCTTAGCATTGAGAGGTGAGGGGACCTTGGCTCTGAGAGTTATATGATCTCCGTCAGCATTTTTATAGCCTTTGGCGAATAAAATTTCTATCTCTACCGTGGCATTGTTATAAGAGAGATATGTGTCATCCGTTTACTCAAATATGATGACTTTATGTTGTTGTGTCATGACGCTTTTGTCAGTTTGATTCTTCGGTGTTGGAATTTCCTCGACGCTGCAGTGAAGTTTTTGTGATTCGACGACCTGCACTTCTAGGGAATTATCCTTGGACCAAATATGTCCATGGATCATGGCTTCCCATCTATTTGGATGGGCGACTCATGTGTTTTTAAGAAACCTTTATTGGTAATCAAGTTTTTGTAGGTGAAGGAACGACTATGTCTTGCAAAGATTGATGCCATGAAGACCACGTCTCCAGGAATTGTTATTATAATTCTTAGGTGTAAGAGTTACTTTGTAATATTTTCGATTTTAGATCCAAAGCATTTTACCTGAAATGGTTACAAGTATGAATAAGTTTAAATGTGTGCCTAAAAAACACATGAACAGTCATAGCTTGTGATTATTTTGGTGCCCTTTGGTATTTTCGCTTTTTTGTTGCATAAATAGTTTCTCTAATTATTTTCCTTTTTCTATGTAAAAAATTAGCCCTTTAAAATATGTATGAGCACTTTATGAATGCATGGAATGTTTTTTAAATGCACAAAAACCTTTTGAAACTGCATTAAACATTTGGCAATACACGTTGAACAATTTTTAATAGATCATAAACATTTTTCTAAGTGCACGATGAACAATATTTTAATACATGATGAATATTTTCTTTCATCAATTATATACCTTTAAGATAAACATGTTGGGTAGTTTTTAAAAACAAGATGAATGTTTTTTAATTACACTACCAACATTATTTAAGTACAAGAACATTTTGAAATACACTATGAACATTTTTTAATAGGGGGGAATATATTATTAGTATATGATGAACCATTTTGAAAAACATGATGAACATTTTCTAAATACACGAAGATTTTTTTATAGATGAAAAATATGTGTATTACACGATGAACACTTTTTAAATATATGATGAATGATTTTTTAATATGTGACGAACATTTGTTATATACATGATGAACATTTTTTAAATACAAGATCAACATTCTTGCAAACTACACACTAGATATTTTTCAATACGCGATGAACATTTTATATTACATGATTCACATTTTTGAAAAAGATTACCATTTTTACCACATGATAATATCTTTTAAATAGATGCTTAACATTTGTTAATGCATGATGAACTTTGTTTAGTACATGATCAATAGTATTCGAATACATATGATTATTCGCTAAATACTCAATGAACCTGTTTTATAGTTTTAAACTTTATTAATACATGATCAAAATTTTGAAATATACAATCAACTATTATCCAAATAGACGATGAACATTCTTTTATACATGATGAACACTTTAATACAACATAATAATTTTGAATTACATGTTGAACAAAAATATAATATAACCAAAGAAAAGAAGAAGAAATAGAAAAGGAAAAAAAGCAAAATGAAAAATGAAAAATTGAGCAGAGGAAAAAAAAAGAAAAATAGAAAGAAGAGGATATCAAACAATAAAGCAAAGGATAAAAAGAAAAGAAAGAGAAAAATAACGTACGTCGCTACTGGAAGCATTTGAAGAGGATCGAACCTGGGACCTCCAAGTTGCTTCTCAAACTAATAACAACTGAGATAATGTCCAGTTCATATTAAACTTCTTGAGCGCAACCTACTAGAGGGAAAAGAACAAGTTTTACACTGATTTTCTGTTTTCTTTTCTTTTCTCCATTTTATAATTTTTTAATATGTTCTCGTTGGGCTTTTTGGTTTCTTTTTTTCTTCTCCATTTTTTCAATCCTTTTTGCATTTTTCCGGTTTTCAATACTTTTTTGGTTTCTTTTCTTTTTTCTTCTCCAGTATTTTGGTTTTCACTCTTTTTTATTCTTTCAACATTTGTTTGTTTGTTTTCCTTTTGGTTTATTTTGTCTCTTTTTGGTATTCATTTTTTATATTTCTTTGTTTCATTTTTTCATTCCACATTTTTTTACATATGTCAACAATATATTTCTAATACACGATTAATATTTTTTCCAATACAAGTTTAGCCTTTTTTAATACATGGTCAACCTTTTTTCTATACATATTTTTAACAATTATCAAATACAAGATTAACATTTATCAATAAACATTTTAACATTTTTTCAAATGCTTGAATAATTTCTTCTGCAATAGTAATATTTTTTTAACCCAATGTCAACTTTTTTATACATATTTAACATTTTCTAAATGCTTGATTAATTTTTTTTCAAATACTTTTTCAACATTTATTCAATCGCTTGATTAATATTTTATTATATACATTACCAAAAAATTCACCATTTTTCTATACAGGGTCAACATTTTTTCTATGCACATTTAATATTTTCAAATGCTTGATCGACATGTTTTCTCAATGCTTGGTAAAACAATTATATACAAGATCAAAGTTTTAATACCTAATCATCATTTTTTCTATAGACATTTAAATATTTTGAACAGCTTGATTAACATTTTTTATATACTGGTTCAACATTTTTACAATGGCTTGATTAACATTTTTACATGCACAATCAAAAAATTCATCATTTTTTTAATACATGGTCAACTTTTTGCCTATACATATTGAACATTTTTCAAATAATTGTTCAACAATTTGTCACATGCTTGATTAACATTTTTATATACATGATAAAATTTATTTCATCACTTTTTTAATACAGTCAACATTTTTACTATAGACATTTTACATTTTCCAAATGCTTGCTTAACATTTTTAAACAGTTGTTCAACACTTATTCAAATGCTTGACTAACTTTTTTTAAATACTTGATTAAATTGTTTCGTACACATTTTTTGTATACATTTTCATATACATGATAAACACATTTAACATTTTTTAAATGCTTGGTCAGTATTTTTCAAATGCTTTTATGTAGAGTGATTTTTGTAATATATTTATTTAGAAGATTTGTAAGTATAAACAAAAGTAAAAACAGAAAGCAAAAAACAAAAAAACAAAACAAAACCAAAACGAGGCTGGTGTTTCCCGCGCGCCATGGCCTGCCCAACTGGCGGCTTGCTTCTGCGAGGGGCTCCCTCCTTTCTTGCTGAAGGCGAGACATAGGGGCTGGAAGCTCCTATGTGCCGTATTTTGCGGCAAATTGCCAGCACGACGCACAGGAGACGTGTGAGTGGGCCGGCCTACTAAGAGGACAGCAAAAACTGATGTGACGACGCGAGGAATCGAACCAGTAACCTCCCTTTCCACCACAAGTGCTGCTAAGCACCAGAGAGAATGATAACATGTCAACAATACCGCATCATGACCCCGCAAAAAAAAACAATACCGCATCATGATTGTATTTAAGAACTTTCTATTGCGGGATATTCCCCTTGAATGTTATTTCCTGTATGTGTACTATAGCATATAGATTTGAATATATGACAAATTTGGCAAAAATGGAACATCTTTTCAAATTCCTGAACATTTTTTTCAAGTTGTGAACAAAATTTGAAAAAAGAAACATTTTCCTAAATTATAAAAAAATAAAGCATGTTTTTTTACATTACGAACAATTTGTTCAAAACACATTTTGTTAGAAAATTCAAAAACATGAACTTTTTTAATATATGAACAAAATGGGACAATCTGGAACATTTTCTGAAATTACGAAACATTTTTCAAATTTATGACAAAATTTTAGAAATGAGAACATTTTTTCAAATTCCTCGAAAATATTTTGAGTTTGTGAATTTTTTTTGGAAAACATGATTTTGTTTTCAACTTGTGAACATATTTTGAAAGTGAGAACATTTTCTAGAATTCCGGGTCATTTGGTGAATTTGTGAATAACAAGGCAAAACGCGGACATTTTTTAAAATATTGAACATTTTCTGAAAAGTTGTGAAAAATTGAACCAAAACATTCCGAACAAATTTAGAATAACTGAAATATTTTTTGAAAACAAGAACTATATTTGAAAACCAATATTTTTTGAATTTATGAGCAAGATTTGAACTCATCAACATTTTCTGAAATCTTTGAACATGTCTCAAAAATGCGATAAAGAACTGAAGAAAGAAAAAATATACTTGAAAAGGAAAAAGAAACCGGAAAAAAGGGAAAAAGGAAAGAAGACAGTAGTTTAACGGAAACTGGTAGAAGGCACCACGCCTGGAAACGAAATAAAAACCGATTTGTTGGACCGGCCCACTTCTATTGCGAGGTCGATATAGATCTTGAAGTACTGTGTTGGATTTATTTATTTTGAAATTAGAGAACTGTGTTTGATGGGCGCGTCTATGCCTCGCTTCATGCGAGACAATAGATCCTGTCGCCTGCATGGAACCGAGTACAGGGCTGAGCTAATAACCTCATGGGCATGTCAAACTGAAGTGGGACACATGTCTGTTTATTTTTCTTTATATTTTACAAAATACTGAATCTATTTTATTAATTCTACAAAAGGCTTCATCATTCATTTAAAAAATATAAAGTGAAGAGTATTAATATATCATCTTAACTTTTTGAAAATGATTTACCATTGAAAATAATGTATGTGACATTACAAAATTTTTCATGCATTTCAAAAAATGTGGGTTACATATTTTTAAAAATTATGTGTTGTAAAACAATGTTTATGCAATTCAAAAGTGTTTTGTGCATTCGAAAAACATATTTTACATTTAGAAAAGTTTTAATGTGTTTCAAGCAAAAATTGTTGTGTCATTTTAAAATATGTTTCTCCAATGTAAAATGCATTTGCATAGTTTAAAAAATTGTTAGCATCATACAAAAAATATGTTTACATATGTTTGAAAAAAATAACGTGTATTCAAAAAAATATTCAAAACAAGTGTTTTAAAATAATGTTAATCTTGTATTTCAAAATACCAAACATATATATTTTTTAGATGGATATGAAAATGTGCAACGTGTATGAAAAAAGTATAAATCAAAACATATATTTAGAAAAATGTTAGTCATGTATTTAAAAAATATTAAGATGTACAAAAAAGTTCCTGAGTATACAAAAACGTAAATTGTGTATGAAAATTATACATGTGTTTAAAATTAATATCAAAATGAAGGAAGAAGAATATGAAAATAAAATCATTGAAAACTGAAGAAAGAAACAAAGAAATCGAAAAAGGGGAAAGCTGAAGTAAACCAAAGAAAAGAAGAAGAAACCCAATGCGAAAAATTGAAAAACAAAAAACTCACTGAAAATCAAGAAAGATGCAATGAAAAATGAAAAAAAGCTGAATAAACCAACACGAAATCAATGAAAATAGTCAAACCATAGGCTACAGTAGCGGGCCAGGCCAACAATGCGGCCATGTAGGGAAAGTATAGAAATTATCCCTTAACTGTAGCGAAAGTATAGAAATCGTCCCTGAACTTTAAAACCACCAAAGTATAGTCCCTCAACTATTAACTGCATGGTTTTCGTCTCTGGTAACGCTTAAAGTCATTTCGGCATGACGTGGACCCTGTTTTGACCAAAACTAGCCACGTGAAACCGGTTTTGACTGCCACCTCACTCGAGTGACTAAGTGCATCTGCCGGCTCTCTCTCTCTCTTTCTCTCTCTCTCTGCGCATTCTTTTGATCCCCTTTGCACGAACCCTAGAGCAGCGGCGGAGATTCTCCCATGGGCAGCGGCACCGAGCAGTGAGGTGTGACTACTGCTGCCATCCAGGAGGAGATTTAGGCGCGAAGGTCGCTGGGTGAGCACTACGGCGGCGGCACGGCAAAAGTGACGACGATCTAGGCGGCGGCAGCGATTCCAACAAGGGTCGCGTGGTGAATCCCTTGACTAGGTTAAAAGGTGGCAACCTCGGCCAATTCAAGCCGCTCTCATGGGTCTTATTGTTCTTCACCATCCATTGCTCTAGGCCGCTCGGCCCCATTCCGTAACATGAGGGACCGCAGGATTATCTAACGGCCGTTTATAACTGAATGTGATATGTAACCTGGATCCCTATGTAAGCCGAACTTTGTTATGTATGATAGATTGGGTTTGCTCAAGCATTTCACTCGCGTGTTTGTTCATTTTGTCATACGAATTTGTATCTCTATTCCTAATGTCTCAGTTGGTAGGTCGCGTTCCGAGTTTTATTTTCGTCTCACCATTTTCGTTCGGTTTTTTTTCGCTGGTTTTTTTCCGTCCTCTTCCCACCCCGCCCATCCATGCAGCCACCCAAAAAAAACCCCACACCCGAAAAAAAGCTCCATCGATCCCATCTATCGTTGCCGCCGCCGCTGCCATCCGAGAGGGAGACGCCGCCCCCGTCGCCGAACTCCGAGAAACGCCGCCGCCAAGTCTCCAGGGCAGGGCGGTTTCAATCCCTGCCGCCGAACTCCGGGAGACGCCGCCGCTGCGGCACAGGGTAGATTTTGCGTCTCCACGTGGTCGCACGCACGCCTGCACCTCCACTCCCCCCCCTCGATCCCGATCGGATCTTTCTCTCCACAAAAATCGCCACTGCCGGCCTCCTTCGCTCGACTCGGCCATGGTGAAGCTACACCTCCCCCAATTCCTCCCGTCGTCATCGTCATCCTCCGTCTGACCCTGCCAGATTCCACGATTTGGGGGTTCCCTATGAGGAGCCGGCGCGTCGTCCTCATCGCAGGTGGGCGGGTGTTGGCATGTACGCGTACGGAGGAGCTCCACCTCACCCACTTCAGCTTCCTCCTGTCGTCATCATCGTCCTCCGCGCGACCACGCCAGCTTCCATGGTTTGGGGGGGCCTTCCCTATGAGGATCCAGCGTGTCATCCTCGTCGCACCCTAATTAGGTTCCTGGTGTGTCCACACTGCCGCACCCTAATTTGATTTCGACTGGAGTCTAGGACGTCAGCGCCACCAAGTACGTACATCTGGTTGTTCATCTTTCTTCCTCCGAAAGAGCAGCGACCTATGCGTTTCTGATTCTAGATTTGTCCAACGATTTGCCTGATTGTTTCTCCTCTCTAATCTCTATAGTTTACCAATCAGGTCGTTAGCACTGCCGTCCAGGTGATAATAAACGCCGTTCACCACAACAAGAGGTGAGAGGCAGATTCCAGATAAGGTATGCCTAGCAGGTTTTATGAACCAGAGGCGAGAGGCAGATTCTTGATGATGATTTTTAACTGGATCTTATATTATCATAGCTTTATGCTAATTTCCAAAAATAATTGTCCTTTTCAATTTTAGTACTGTCATGCCATCTCGAAAGTATGCATTGAGAAGAAATTGTTGGATGAGATAGATATTTACTATCATTACTAATTTACTAATTTGCATCTCAGATGATTTTATTATTTGACATGCTTAATGATTTTAGATGCCCTTTTTTGGCCTCTAAATTTATGTCTACATAGATTGATTATTATTTAGACCTTTATACTAAAGGCCCTGGATTTTTGTTTCGCCCTGGGCCCCTAAAATCCGAGGACCGGACCTGCCGGCAGCACTTGATTCTATTTTAGCTGCAACCAAGTATCTACTTTAAAGTTATATAGATCAGATTTTGTCGATAAAGCTGATTTTCCTGATCCTATAATCCTTGTTCTGTCAAGCCAAACATGTCATTTTCTTTAAGTTTGCATGACTGTATTTTTTATTTGTCAATTTTCTAAAGTTTTATGAACACTTCTGTTTTTCTGTCAAGCACTAATAGAGAGAAAACTGTTTTCTTATTTTTAATAGGGAGAAAACTGCATAGCAAGATCAATAATGAATGGTTCAAGTCATGTGTTACAAGTTACAATGAGCAGGTGGTACTCAAGTCCGTTGATGATAAGGATATTATTCGAACATTTACTGCAATGAGGTCTTGGAAAGGGCATTTGCCTCGTGATTGTCTTTAGTGCGCTGTCGGTATTCAGTATGTTCCATCTGACCATCTCTATTCTTGCAAGCTTTTGATTTGTAATATATTCAAATAATTTGTATTTAAAAATTATGGGTTAGTACATCCGTTTTAATTTTGCATTTCTATTCTTGCAAGTATTCGGTATTTGCATTATTTTGTCCACGCTTTAATTCCTAGACCCCGTTTGTTTCGGCAGCATTGTTACTTTGTTGTTTCTTCTGCTACAAGGCCCATGGTTATAGTAAACCTTTTTATTTTAAGCATCCTATCAAACCTACTTAAACAAACGTGTGCCTTTTTGCCCACATCTTCATGCTATTCATCTGCATGTTGCTTTGCATATATATATTTGGTCAAAAAGCATACGGTTTGACCACAACAGGTAACACACAGGCCATATGTGTCCTCTGCTTATGGATCTGTACTTGTGTTTCGTATATGCTAACCATACTTTCTGTTGCTCTCGCCAAACTCTCCTGTTAACTGTTGAGTGATGGGATCAGTTCATGACCTAACTAAAACCTCTGATCCAACACCTCATCACACTTTTGGTCAGACATGCATATTAGGCCAACGGCACATTTTAGTGAATGAAAACTATGAGATGAGAATAAATAGGCGCTCTGTTTGGTTCAGATATTTTCATACATAATTTGATGTACTTCTCATGGATATCTTCTTACACGTGGGCTTATTTTGAAGATGATAATAAGTTTCTGCCTTAGAGTTAATGCATAGTATATGACCGTCAATCTCCAGTTCGAGGAAGATTTTGGAGCAGCAACATACAAGCAGAGCTAAGATTGGTCCAGCCACTTCATTTATTTTCTAAAAAGGAATTGATGAATGAGAGTATATTTTAAGAGATCCATCTATATGGTACGTTCAATGCTGATTTGATAATTTTGCGCATGTCTTGTGCAGGCATGCCAGCGCCTTCATCGACCTCCACTCGCCAATTTGTAACGCCTATGACCGTGGTGGCGGGTCACACTCTGATGCAGCCGTGCACGCCGCCGCTACCAGACAACACCCCCATCGAGTAATACACCCCAGTCGAGATTTTCTATATCATCTCTGCCAAGGCGCAGTCATCGGAAGAGATTTAGGTAAGATTATCCTTGTTTTCTACATCAAATTTTGCATGTTCATCTATCTAATCTTTGATACTACATTTCTTAGCTAATGTCCTCCTTGCATGTACCATGTTCATATGATTAACAAAGGCTTGGCCATCTTAATATAGTAGCCCGTGAGGTGGATATATAGACTACTCCCTCCATTCCTAAATATAAGTCTTTTTATAGATTCCAATATGGACTACTGAATGAATCTACACTCTAAAGAATGTCTATATGCATCCGTATGTAGTCCATATTGAAATTTCTAAATGGACTTATATTTAGAAACAGAGGGAGTACTTCAGTTTGCATGAGAGAATAATCACTTATATGTGTGCCTTGATATTATAGTAGGATTGCTTGGATTATTTCTGTAGTACTTTGTCCAAAAATGTTGTTCTAATCCCTAGCTCACTTGAACCTGGGTGAACAGTAAAATAATTAAAAAATCTGATTTTTTTAGTGTGAAACATTGACAAATGTTTTCATAGCGAATAGAAATTTTTCACCACATGACATTCGTGGAAAATATGTCCAAAAAATAGTTGCAAATTTATCACCAGATAACATTGTGGAAAATATTTGCGTCCGTACAGTGTGTTCTTCGTCAAATTTGTGTTTGATTTTTTCACTATATATTACTTCTTGCTTGCGCGAGGGTGGTGTAGATTTGTTATTTTTTGCCCCGAAAAGAAGGTAGCCGGATTAGTAGTCTAATTGAGTAGATGCTGGTGAGGGAGGGTTACTTGATTTTTATTGAGTACATTATGCTCTGCTTTGTGACGAGGTTTGAAATTTGATGGTTCTGATGTGTAATAGAGGGGGCAAAAGTGTTATCCATTTCATTGTTTCTATGCATGTTTACGTTGACCATCGGTGGCGGGAGGCGGCATTGCTGGCGGCCGAAGGGGTGCTTGTGGAAGCAGGTGGAATAGTCGGCAGCTGTGGGGATTCGTTATTCTCTGAGGTTGGCGGGCTCGACGCGAGGCTCGATGGGGTTGCGGGATTGTCAAGCAGGTAAAGTTCGTCAACTCGTCCAGTTTGATGCTTTTCAACTGCTGGATAATGGTTTCGTGCCATGCGCCGTCTCCATGTATTTACTAAAACATTTACTATGCTCTTCTATTTGGAGAAAGAAGCATGGTGCAACCTACCAAGCTGGGGAGAGCCATATAATGCCCATCTTGGAGTTAGCTGTTCGACTGAGATGTGCTGGACAAAAATATTACTAGTTCCTTTGAGTATGCTTGACTTGTATAATGTGATTTTCATTTTTTTAGAGTGAATTACATAATATATAGATATGCATTATTTTGGCTTTAGTAACTGATTTTCTCATGTTTAGAAACATGCGAGGTTGGGGGGGGGGGTCTTCTAGCATTTCAATCTGCACTACTTTTGCTTTGTTTCATCGACAGACATCATGCAATTGAAATAGTTTGATTCAGGACACCAAGCGTTTGGGAAAGTGGCATGGTGCTGGTCCTTGAAATTGATGTTCTTAGTGATTTATGATGGAGTTTTATCTGAATTTAACATCGCTGTCCTCAACATCAATTTTGTTGACTCATAGGCGGGTGACTGCTCAACGATGACTGGAGACGATCTTCGGTATTACAACTGGTTTATACCAATGGGTTATTTGCATCTCAAGTTAAATTAGTCACTGTTGATCAACAATGAGATGTGGCCATTGTTTGATGGATCATTGATGGTACGGATGTGCAATGAAACGATGATATACCCACTGTATTGGACCCAAACACCTTCCTGAAAATTGTTCTGAAGGGTGAGACACTGAACCACCACACAATTTCAGAACTATATCTTTATATTATATCTCTTATTCTTCCCTTATTTGAATTTTATAATCCTTACTTTTCAATACATATCTAAATAGATTTGATGTTTTTGACTAATGGGTTGCAGGGTTAGCACAAGGAAACTATTGTTATGACTTGCGAGGTCTGCTGGAGGTGACCGGATCCGGATGACTTGAGCAAAGTTGTGAAAATTCATGTATACCGTTTACCAAACTCAATTTGTTTGGTCTAGATGCATGACTTTCAGAATAAATTTAGATTGTATGTTTACTCATTGTCGTGATCTTTGTACATCTGTAACTACACCCTACAACCTGAGCCACTTGACGACCTGCAATTAGATGTTACAAAATATATATGCAATATGTTAATTCTAAGGTGGCATCAAATTCCTAATAATTCATACCTGAAATAAAATTGTGATTTATTCACATCTTACCTTCATATCCGCGTCGAGCACAACCGAACGTCTCTATTTCCGGTGAGGCCAACTATCCAGAATCCTCCCACCATCTTAAATCCATTGATGTTTTTCTGTTAAAGGTTTTGCTCTATGTAGATATTGAAATTAGCAACACCAAACTTTTATTTTGGAAATATCACTTTTTTGTGAGAACTGGAAATATCACTTTAGAGTACTTTGGTCTGTAAGTGTGTTGCGCTGCTGTATTTTAAAGACGCGGTTTGTATTGGAAAAGATTACATTAAAGATGGTGTCGATCCTGACGACGGGCTGCCTTGCAGGGCAAGGGATGGGGGTACAAGGCATGGGTCTGCGGCGCCACACCTTGCTGTTCCCTGCCGGTGGCCAGCGAGCTGTGGTGGTGCTTCTCTGTTGCATGGCGAGGGACTGGGGTGCAAGGCGTGCATCTGCAGTGCCACTCCTGGGGCATGCCTCTCCCGCGACATTGCCAGCATACACAACATACCTTACTACACGGGGATTTCCTCTCTGAACTAAATATTATGTCAGAACTGAATATTACGTCCGAAGACTGAAACATCCAGAAAGCTTATTGAGACTATTCATTGATGGTGTTTCTCTACTACACGAGGAAGGTAATTGTCGTTTATGTGCTTCTTTTCCTATTTCAATGCACCATTGTGTTATTTTGGTTGAAAAATTAAAGTTTCTACATATTTTCATGGTTTACGAAAAGTAGCTGAGATCCGTTGTTTTATTCCTACATATTGAGGAAATTCTGGTGAAGATAAAGTTGGTGTTGTTTCTCTTTTTTTCTGCGATTTAGTACTGTTGACATAGTTGCTAAAATTTATCATTTCAAAAGATCAGTGTAGTGGTGCAGGCTAACAAAATCGTATTGTCTACAAGCCCGAGGTACACAAACATAACAACTGATGAAAGAAGAACATATTTGTAACTTGTTGCCCGCTGACTATAAACAGAAGAATATTGAAACACTCGTTATTGCATTATATATTTTAGTTGCAATAGTATTTGATTTTGCATGAAGAAATATGTTGAGTGTTTCTTCGTTCAGTTTCATGTGCCAATTAGGCATGGACGACGAGGGCCATGATCCCATCATCGCAAGCTCATGGGAGGGAGACACACGTCTCATCCAGTGTAATAGCACGCTCCAAAAAATCCCTAACCCTCCATGAAGCCATTGCCAGGGTTATGAGATCAACACAACCCACCAGCACCACCACCGAGCTGTAGACGGCGTGTCATGGTGCTCCCTAGCTCTTCCCGCCTCTTAAGAGACCACATGGCGTTCTGGCAGTTCTGGTGCAGTTTTTGGCCAAGGCTAGAAGCCAAGAACACTTAATTTTGATCATGGACGTGACATTGTGGTCGGCGTTGTGTGGTGCAGTTCAGAGTTTTCTTGCCTAGCGTATAACAATGCATGTTCAATGGGGTAGCCTCTTCTCAGGCACGAGTATCCGATGCAGACCACGACATCTATTTAGAATAGCTACAACAAAATTGTGACAGAGATGGTTAGTGGGAGAAGGAACTTGAGACCACAGTCAATTCTGCTGTAGGGGCTGTGTGTAGAAGATAGTAGTAGCAAACATAGAAGTCACTTTGGAAAAAAAGTGTGCATATATTGTTGTACTAGAGATCCATTCCTATATTTCACTGATATGCATGGTTGAATTGTAGTATGTGTGATAAGTGAGAATAATGTAATATGAAGCGAAACGTGGTGGACAGGGCTTCACATTGTTGTTTTTCAGTAGAATATGATGTTCGTCTCTTTTTCATATGGACTACAATATGGTCAATGGTAGCTTGCTGAATAGGTTAAGCTAGACCCAAGACATAATTTCACGGCGAGAATTTGACATGTTTAATTTTTTATGGAAAGAATATTTGCTGCTAATAATTAATGATACAAGTTCTGATTTGTTAGTGCAACATTATCTTCCATGTATATAGATTGAACAAAATATAAGCTGAAGTGGAATGTCAAGCCTTAATTTATACTAAAGAATGATATAGGTTTTCTCTATGTGTAGAATAGGATTATTTTTCCTTGGAGAATCTACTAGCTGGAGTGGTCAATGTCGATATCCTTGTGAAAGTTCGCATGATCTTAGCATGAACCAACTCACAATGTTATCTCGAGCAGTGCTTTATTCACTTAAGTATCATTTTTAGGAAAATACTAGGTAAAAAGCCTATTGCAAAAAAAATTAGACGCGAAGTTTATAAGGGTTACATGTATGCAATCTACACGGGCCTATCTAATGTTAGAGTTTCATGCCTCTAATTATTTGTATTTATGTATTCTAGCTATGGATACCAGTAGCCTTAGTTCTTTTAAAGTACTGCATCTATAAACTTTACTATTTAGATATTGTATATGAAAATATCAAGTAATTATAAATGCCATTTATGATCACAGACAATCTTGTTGTATGATTGTTTTCATGGCCTTCAAAGGAGAGATATCCTAGAAGTTGAGTGCAGTTAGAGGGGCCTCAGTCCTTTTGAGCCAAGAAAAGTTGATGGGGCCTGTCCAAGCTATGAATAGTATATGGGAAAGTGTTGAAATATTTTGTGTTTCCATGGTTTCTAAATGGTAGGAGGTATGTGTAGTAACCTGTACGGTTTCAAGTGCCTAATTTCATGTGTAAAAGTTTGCCAGGGAATTCTGGTTGTAAAATCTTGGAATAAGGAAACAAAATCCTACATGTGTCATATTGAAATAATGAGTGAAGTGCACTGTAGGTTCTTGAACTATTTCAGGGGTGTGATGTAGGTCCTCAAACTATGAAAATCGTCATCCAGGTTCTCGAAGTGCAGTAAGTGTGTTATTCAGGTCCAAAATCTCCCTGACCCCCTCTAACTGGCCAGCTGATGCCGTTAACCGTGAACACTAAACAGTAAACCGTGTTCCAGTTCCAACATCATTTCTATTCATGGTTTATTGTTCAGTGCTCACGGTTAACAACGCCAGATGGCCCGTTAGAGGGGGAGATTTTGGACCTGAATGACACATTTACAACACTTCGAGGACCTGGATGACGATTTTCGTAGTTCGAGGACCTACGTGACACCCCTGAAATAGTTGGAGGACCTACGTGACACCCCGGAAATAGTTGGAGGACCTACAGTGCACTTCACTCTTAAATAATGGATAATAACAGACATGCTTTCATGAGATGATTAATCTTAAACATAAAGGGCCTCCATGTGCCACCTATCATTTGTAATGCCCAATAAAGAGTTCTATGTTTTTGTATGACTTTATTTGTTTTGTTCATTATATCTGGTCGTATATGTTACCGAATTACATTGCAAGTGAAGTGGATCTCAATATTTTCGTATGTGATTGGCTATCTTTTCTATACACGTGAAATTTGATATGCAATCAGTAACAACCAACCTGCAATGAGAAGGAAGGCATAGTGATGTAATCAGTAGCACGATATTGAATACTAATAATTATCGATAAAAGAATGTTCTCAATTTTTTAAGACCCGTGACAACGCACGGGCACTCTACTAGTGCTAACTAGAGATTGTTCAGAGTGTAGTTTCGGGCATTTCTTTGTCAAATGGACAGAATACTAACTGGCTTCGTCATTTCTTTGTCAAATAGACAGAATACTAACTAGACGGTTTCAGTTTTCAGCATTTCTTTCTCAACTGGAAAGAATACTAACTAGATAGACTACCAAGTTGTCAAAAAAAAACTTTCCAGTTTTGAACATTACTTTGATTAAACAAGAGTCTTTCACATGTATGCCTCAAACTAGACAGGGTCAAGAGCTCTGGCCCGTGCCTGGCCAGCCACCACCGCAGCGGCAACCGCTGTGCGTCAACCACCGCCATGCCGTGCCACCCACCACCGCCACGCTTTAACCTCACTGCCCGCCAACAACTGCCACATGGCGAGTTTTAGTTAAAACTGGGTTCATGTGAAAACCATCCTTAAGCGTTACCAAGGCCAAAAACCATCCGGATTATAAATAGTAATCGAGGAACTAAGTTTCAGTGGTTTTAGAGTTAAGAGACGATTCTTATAATCTTGCCAGAGTTCAAGGATGAAAGATATACTTATCTTTAAAAATAATTGCATGCGATTTATAGCCCTCATGATAGTGTTTGCGGCACGATGTTTTCTCAATAACAACTACGAAAAACATACCTGAAAAGAACGGCCCACTTGAAATGGGTGTAAGTTTATACATTTGTACTTATTTTACAGGTGTACTCCCTCCGTTCTTAACTATTTGTATTTTTAAAGATTTCAACAAGTGACTACATATAAAGCAAAATGAGTGAATCTATACTTTAAAATATGTCTATATACAGGGGCGGACCTGGGCCCCAGGCCCCAGGCGCGGGGCGTGGCAAAAATTTTTAGTTATTGTATAGCCATTTTTTCGAACGGGCCCGTGGCTTAGCTCAACACACAGCCAAGGCCCAGACCAGCTTTTCCATCTCCACATTCGGACAGCCCAGGAGCGACCGAGCGAGGACAGCAGGAGCCGCAGCACACCCCGACGCTCTACACGCACGCCCTATGGAGCGAGCTAGCGAGCCATCCGCCGCCGCCGGCCCTTCGGTCTGGCGCTCCCCTGCTTCACCGCCCGGCCGCGCCCCCCGGCCTCCGCCGCTCGCCGCCTCGGCCGTCCCCGCGCTCCGTCGCTCGCCCATCCTGGCCCCGGTCACCTGCTGCTCCGGTGCTCGCCGCCTCACGCCCTCGCCCGCTCTGCTTCGTCCAGGCTGCGGCCTCTACTGCTCTCCGCCACGCAGCCCCGGATTCAGAGGGGAAATTGGTAATGGCTGCTGCTGAGCCTGAGTGCTGACCTGCTGTAGATAGAAACTTTAAAGATTCAACATTTTTTATCTGCTATAATGTTTGGATTTGCTACTTATGCTTATGGTTGCTGCTGCTGTCAAACATTCGATTTCACGTATGTACTGTTCTTAGTTTTTGTCATCTTTTTTATCTATTTTGTTGTATCTTTAAGTATGAAGTAAATTCTAAATTTTTGGTCAAATTGAGTCATATTCGAGGTATTCTTTTGAGGTACCTATAGCTTGATGGACATTAAGTTTTTCTCTCACGATGATTTTTTTTTTGCCTGAGGCTTGCTCCAATCCTGGATCCGCCACTGTCTATATACATCCGTATGTGGTAGTTCATTTGAAATATCTAGAAAGACAAATACTCCTATTTAGGAACGGATGGAGTATAATTTACCCGTTAACACTTAATTTTTAAGTCGGTTGGAAAAAATCGGCCAGAAAACTAGCCGAAATGCTTATCCAAACGGGCAACTAAAAACCGACGCACGACGTTGTGCGGCAAAAGCCGGAGGCATCGTTTGCACCGGTGCTTTCACGGTTGGTGCGTGCCAGACGAAAATTACGTCGCCCAAGATCCTTTGCTTCCGTGTTACTCCAGGCGTCTATCTTTTTTTCCTTTGCGAATGACTCCAGGATTGATCAAGGGTTCTTTATCCAGTGTCTCGTCGCGCTTTTTACTTGTTTTTCTCGAAGTCTTTGTCATGCAGCCTGAAATTTGCGCTAGCAAGCTGCAGCACGAATCGCATCTTTACCTGCAGATTTTTCTTTACTATAGAGTACGTATAAATCTTGGAGTTTGGTCGCTTGCTCTCTCTTTTTGGTCTTGCTTTATGTGGAAATCTGGCTTCGAACGGTTGTATGGTGGTGAGTCTCGTCCGTACTAAACTTTCTCCAGGTTTGTGTTATGTCCACTTTCTAGCTCACCAACTTCACTCATATACAATGTGCTACTATGTTCAGCTGTGACGGGCAAATCCGACCTTTCAAAACATGCGTCCGTGCGTGTCCACGGACACTGACCGGTCAAGTCTTAAATTTGTTTTCTCATAATCGGACACCTCAATTATCATAGCTCAAATCCAAACTCATGTGACTAAGTTGATGCATTCCACACATCGTTCGATTACTACATCACTAACCATGCAATCGGACTATAAAAAATTGGCATATTTGGCTATGGTGGAGAAGATCACACACGGTTACCTTTGCTCTTCCCGACGCCCTTGCCGTCCTTGTCGCGGAAGCACCGGTCGAAAACGCAATACGGATCGAGCCGAATCTGCTCGTTGCCGGAGTTGTCCTCGCCGTCGCTGTCCTCCTTCTCCTGCTTCGGTGGTAGTCCGGCCATGGCAAGGACCATTCGATTTTGCTCTCGGGCAAGGGCACGCGTGTTCCTCCGCTGCCGCTCCTTCACAATGCGGGCACGGATGGCTTCATCCTCTACAGCCGCCCGCGTCGCCACATTAACCGCCTCCGCCGCCAGTGGCGGACCCAGGAATGGGCCAGGCCCCAGGCAGCTTCGTTGACTGTGGCGTTTTACTATAGCTACCGTGCTAAAATATACAAAGGAGATGGGGCCTGAATCCGCCCATGTCCACCACCGCCATGTCGGCAGCGATACGGGCCTTGGTGGCCCTTATCCTCTCCTTCCCACGACGGGCACACCGGTCCCGGTGGGATTCATAATCGGCTCGACCGGTGATAGGGAAGGAGAGATTTTTCGACTGCTGGGACCGCGATGATCCAACCCCAGGGGATCCGAGCGCCCACCGTTGAGCCGACGCTATGGAGTCGAGCCGGTCAAATTCTGCCGTCGGCCGAGCGTTGTCCTCCCTGAAGCGGCGGAGTGCAATGCGGACGACCATTGCCTCCTCCAAACCACATGGGATAACACCCCAGTCGACAGATCCAGAATGGTCGGAGTTAGAATCGCTTCCCGCCATGCCGGAGACGACCGGAGATCGCTGGTGGTGAGGTTGGATGGCGGACGGGAGTGGAATGAAGTGGCTAGGATTTGGTTCGGCGAGCGGATGAGGAGGAACATATATGGGGTCGGGTGGGTCAGCGTGGGTCGGGTCTGACGTGGCGGACGTGCCCGGGCGCCCCATATCCGCCCCATATTTGGGTTGGATATGAGCGGTGGTGGTCAGCCCGGACGTTTAAGACCCGTTTGAGGCGATCGTCTGGGTCGAAATTTTGTGACCGGTCAGTGACCAGGCCGCTTGCCTAGACGTACGAGGCGGGTTTGGGGCACTTGGAAATAGATGCTCTTATCACCGAATAGTATTTAGAGGGGCTTTAGGGTTTAGACTTAAGGGGTATGTGGTTTGAAGAGAACTTTATAGGATGGGATTTTTGGAGGATTTTTTTCTTCTTCTTAATAGCCCTTTGAATCATATGAATGGATTTCTATTTCTACAAAGGATTGGTTCATATCCTTCATGTTTCAAAGAAAGATATAAACTCAATGGAAAAGTTCTTCCGATGTAAACCAAATGACATCTCTTTTCCTATTCTTATTCATAGGATTTGAGATACATATCATCTTATTTCATACAAGTTTCCTGTTCCTATTATAATACTATCCTATGAAACAAAAGAGGCTTTAAGGCCTCCTTTGATTTGGAGGAATTTCATAGAAATTCTATAGTATAGGATTTTTGTAGGAATTTTTCCTTTAGAGCCCTTTGGTTCATAGAAGCGGATTTCTATTCCTACATAGGATTGGTTTGTATCCTACACATTTCAAAGAAAAATAAACACGAACCTAGACGCAATGAAAAAATTCCTTTGATGTGAACCAAATGACATTTTTTTTCAATTACTGCTCATAGAATTTGAGATATATGTCATCTCATTTCCTACAGATTTACCATTCCTATGATAATCCTATCCTATCAAGCAAAGAGGCCTAAGGTTCTTAAGAAAAATGTCTGAATGTAGATTTTTTTCGGGATTGCTAAATCTTAGTCGACCGGGACTTAACCAAGTCTCAGTTGAAGCTTTATTCATGAGATTGTACGTGAATATCCGTGCAAAATTTCTTTTCAACCTTTTCTTTCATCTTTTTTATATGTTCTACGACTTGACTGAGATTTGGTTAAGTCTCAGTCGACTGAGATCTAGCTACACTTTTTTTTTCTTTATAAATATGGTTAAACTTTATGAACTTCAACTTCACACAAAATCTTATATGCAGAGTAACTGTCACACGGGGCATCTTATATGTTATGGTGTATGGATAACATAAACTAGATGCTGGCTCCGTCCCTGAACTAAAAGTCCACTCCTCCTAGAGTAGGGAGTTTGAATTACATTGTTTGTTATCAAGCAGGCCCACGGGTTTCTAAAGTCTAGCTGGTTGGTGGCAGCATCTTAAAAAGCTTATTCTACCGAGAGAATGGAGTCTTATAGTTTGTCTTTTCAAAGCTATAACACGACTTCATGATCACGTATAGCCCTTTAAGATTCGATCTGCCAGGATGTATAATGCAACTGCAAATGTGCAACATAGTACTCACAGTGACTTCCATGAAGGGTTCACGTGGTGACATGATGCCAATGGACCCAGAATGGCCGCATCATCCGTCCAATATCCATTTCAGGGCAGGCAGATAGTCAGCCACAGAGCCACTCACTCACTCATGCCATGGCAAGGACAGAATCGACCGCAACAGTCAGCAGGCTTAGCGATCTTCCGACGGCCATGCAGGCGAAAAGCTGCCTTTCATGTTGCCTTCGAAACCTTGCCTGCAAAACCGATGGCTGGCTGCAGACTGCAGCGTGCGGGTAGACAGAGAGGAACAAGAGAATATCACACACACGCCGCATAGCACAGTGATTCCCGGGCCGAGCCCTACGCGTGCGCGGGCTTGCCTTATCCCGACGGGGAAACGGCGCCAAAACGACACGCGCGCGGGGCCAAGGAGGATCCTCCTTGGGATCGGCGGACGACAGGACGGGACGACGCGCGCACATGCACATGCGCCAGCTCCGTGCTCGCGACGGAGCATCGAGAAGGAACTCTGGCGGACGACGAGGTGATCAGTGCCGATGGATCGATCGGCCGGTCGGTCTTGTCATTTCTCACCGTGTGTGATGCCTCGCCTTATTGACGGTTCTCTAGATCTCGTCGAGCTCCGGCGTGCGGTTTATGGGCATGCTGGTAGAAAAACTTAATTGGTCTTGTCAATGAAAAGAAATTGTGAAAAAGATACTTAAGGATTTTTTATTGAAAAGATCAAATCTATTACAAAAATCATTGGAAGTATATAGTATTTCAAACCTAATAAAAATTACATCAAGATTCCGAGACCATCGAACGGCCACTACTGCCGCCGGAACGAGTCGCCGACATGCTAGTGTCGCTGCTCCTCTATCGGAGCCGGTTTGACCTTGTCAATGACAGCCGGGAAGTCTTCGTGCACGTACCCCTAAGGACCAGCGCCTGGAGCGGCAGTTGTCGCCGTTGAACCCTTGCATAGATTTGAAACACCTGACACCAAATCTCACAACATGATGAGAAACCCTAACCTCACCGCCCCAAGGAGACGGGAAGAATCTATGTCAGAGGTCCGTCGAGTACGTCCAAACAAACAAACTCGAGAAGAATCAGAGTCCGGAAGACAAACTCGAGAAAGAAACGCCGCTCTCTGTTTGAGCTACGTGGACTAAAAAACCTAACATAACCTACTAACTGAAGCGAAGGCACCGAGATTTTCCTCCCCGTCACCGGCCGCCGGAACGGCTGGTAGAGGGGTGGCGAATTCACGGACTCATTGGTGAAGTCTGGAGGGGAGAGTTTACCCTAGTCGTCAGGGTTAGATTAAGGATATCTTAACACGATAATTATCATGGAAAATAGTAGCCAATACAATGAAAGACAACAAGACACAAAACAATCAATACAAATAAAATTACATAAAAAATCATACTAGTTGTCCTCTTTGTTCGACTATACGCCCCTTGATGGAGCTTAAATTTTGCATTGAACTGGCGGTAAAGTAAAGTGACACATGTATACAATCTAGTCGTACTAGTCATTGAAGCAATGTTCACTCACTAGTAGAAACAAGATGTAATAACCGTTGAAGACACATTGGTTGGGGCATCATCCCACGCAGTGCCGGCTTGCAATCCTTAACCACCAGTCCAGAGATTTGTGAAAAACGGAGCATGCCACATAAATAAATCAAAAGAAGAGGTCGAAATCACCACATCAAAAGATGGCATTTTGGTCCAATCAATGTCTTGAGACTAAAATTTGCGCGGGTGTGGGTGGAATTAAGGTCGATCACATGACTAACCATTAGTTTGAGATAAGAAAATATCATTTGACTATATTGACTGCAAAAGAAAATAATCGTATTTCATATCTTTCGTAGTGTAGGGATATGAATTGAGTGTGATAATTTTGTTGATACGTATTGGCATGTATATATATCATTAAGCACTCAAGGTTTGTCTTATATTCCGACACCTTTATCTGCTATCTCAACCAACTTCTAGTCTTTTAGTAGCTATATGCTTGTGCGAACTCCTCAAATTTTGGGATGAATGAAATGTTGGGGAACGTAGTAAGTTCAAAATTTTCCCTACGCACACGCAAGATCATGGTGATGCATAGCAACGAGAGGGGAGAGTGATGTCTACATATCCTCATAGAACGTAAGCGGAAGCGTTATGACAACGCGGTTGATGTAGTCGTATGTCTCCACGATCGACCGATCCTCAGTACCGAACGTACGGCACCTCCGCGTTCAGCACACGTTCAGCTCGGTGAGTCCTGCGAACTCACGATCCAGTAGAGCTTCGTCAGCACGGCGGCGTGGTGACGGTGTTGATGAAGCTACCGACGCAGGGCTTCGCCTAAGCACCGCTATGATATGACCGAGGTGGATTATGGTGGAGGGGGGCACCGCACACGGCTAAGAAAGATCAATGATCAACTTGTGTGTTCTACGGTGCCCCCTGCCCCCGTATATAAAGGAGCAAGGGGGGAGGCCGGCCGGCCCTTGCAGGGCGCGCCAGGAGGAGGAGTCCTCCTCCTAGTAGGAGTAGGACTCCCCCTTTCCTACTCCTACTAGGAGGGGGAAAGGAAGGAGGAGAGGGAGAAGGAAAGGGGGGCGCCGCCCCCCCTTCCCTAGTCCAATTCAGACCAGAGGGGGAGGGGGCGCGCGGGCTGCCCTGGCCGGCCCTCTCTCTCCACTAAGGCCCATGTGGCCCATTACTTCTCCGGGGGGGGGGGGGGTTCTGGTAACCCTCCGGCGCTCCGGTTTTCTCCGAAATCACCCGGAACACTTCCGGTATCCTAACATAGTCGTCCAATATATCAATCTTTATGTCTCGACCATTTCAAGACTTCTCGTCATGTCCGTGATCACATCCGGGACTCCAAACTACCTTCGGTACATCAAATCACATTAACTCATAATACCGATCGTCATAGAACTTTAAGCGTGCGGACCCTACGGGTTCGAGAACTATGTAGACATGACCGAGACATGTCTCCGGTCAATAACCAATAGCGGAACCTGGATGCTCATATTGGTTCCTACATATTCTACGAAGATCTTTATCGGTCAAACCGCATAACAACATACGTTGTTCCCTTTGTCATCGGTATGTTACTTGCCCAAGATTCGATCGTCGGTATCTCAATACCTAGCTCAATCTCGTTATCGGCAAGTATCTTTACTCGTTCTGTAATGCATCATCCCGCAACTAACTCATTAGTTTCATTGCTTGCAAGGCTTATAGTGATGTGCATTACCGAGAGGGCCTAGAGATACCTCTCTGACAATCAGAGTGACAAATCCCAATCTCGATCTATGCCAACTCAACAAGTACCATTGGAGACACTTGTAGAGCACCTTTATAATCACCCAGTTATGTTGTGAGGTTTGGTAGCACACAAAGTGTTCCTCCGGTAATCGGGAGTTGCATAATCTCATAGTAATAGGAACATGTATAAGTCATGAAGAAAGCAATAGCAGTAAACTAAAACGATCAAGTGATAAGCTAACGGAATGGGTCAAGTCAATCACATCATTCTCCTAATGATGTGCTCCCGTTTATCAAATGACAACTCATGTCTATGGTTAGGAAACAGAACCATCTTTGATCAATGAGCTAGTCAAGTAGAGGCATACTAGTGACAGTTTGTTTGTCTATGTATTCACACATGTATTATGTTTCTGGTTAATACAATTCTAGCATGAATAATAAACATTTATTATGAAATAAGGAAATAAATAATAACTTTATTATTGCCTCTAGGGCATATTTCCTTCAGTCTCCCACTTGCACTAGAGTCAATAATCTAGATCACACAGTAATGATTCTAACACCCATGGAGCCTTGGTGCTGATCATGTTTTGCTCGTGAGAGAGACTTAGTCAACGGGTCTGCAACATTCAGATCCGTATGCATCTTGCAAATCTCTGTCTCCTACCTGGACTTGATTGCGGATGGAATTGAAGTGTCTCTTGATGTGTTTGGTTCTCTTGTGAAATCTGGATTCCTTTGCCAAGGCAATTGCACCAGTATTGTCACAAAGATTTTCAATGGACCGGATGCACTAGGTATGACACCTAGATCGGATATGAACTCCTTCATCCAGACTCCTTCATTTGCTGCTTCCGAAGCAGCTATGTATTTCGCTTCACACGTAGATCCCACCACGACGCTTTGTTTAGAACTACTCCAACTGACAGCTCCACCGTTCAATATATATACGTATCCGATTTGCGATTTAGAATCGTCTGGATCAGTGTCAAAGCTTGCATCGACGTAACCATTTACGACGAGCTCTTTGTCACCTCAATAAACGAGAAATATAACCTTAGTCCTTTTCAGGTATTTCAGGATGTTCTTGATCGCTGTCCAGTGATCCACTCCTGGATTACTTTGGTACCTCCCTGCTAAACTAATAGCAAGGCACACATCAGGTCTGGTACACAGCATTGCATACATGATAGAGCCTATGGCTGAAGCATAGGGAACACTTTTCATTTTTTCTCTACCTTCTGCAGTGGTCGGGCATTGAGTCTTACTCAACTTCATACCTTGTAACACAGGCAAGAACCCTTTCTTAGCTTGATCCATTTTGAACTTCTTCAAAACTTTATCAAGGTATGTGCCTTGTGAAAGTCCAATTAGGCATCTTGATCTATCTCTATAGATCTTGATGCCCAATATATAAGCAGCTTCACCGAGGTCTTTAATTGAAAAACTCTTATTCAAGTATCCTTTTATGCTATCCAGAAATTCTATATCATTTCCAATCAACAATATGTCATCCACATGTAATATTAGAAATGCTACAGAGCTCCCACTCACTTTCTTGTAAATGCAGGCTTCTCCAAAAGTCTGTATAAAACCATATGCTTTGATCACACTATCAAAACGTTTATTCCAACTCCGAGAGGCTTGCACTAGTCCATAAATGGATCGCTAAAGCTTGCACACTTTGTTAGCACCCTTTGGATCGATAAAACCTTCAGGTTGCATCATATACAACTCTTCTTCTAGAAATCCATTCAGGAATGCAGTCTTCACATCCATTTGCCAAATTTCATAATCATAAAATGCGGCAATTGCAAACATGATTCGGACGGACTTAAGCATCGCTACGGGTGAGAAGGTCTCATCATAGGCAACTCCTTGAACTTATCGAAAACCTTTCGCAACAAGTCGAGCTTTGTAGACAGTAACTTTATCCTTAGCGTCAGTCTTCTTCTTAAAGATCCATTTATTCTCGATGGCTTAGCGATCATCGGGCAAGTCAACCAAAGTCCAAACTTTGTTCTCATACATGGATCCCATCTCAGATTTCATGGCCTTAAGCCATTTTGCGGAATCTGGGCTCATCATCGCTTCCTCATAGTTCGTAGGTTCGTCATGGTCAAGTAACATGACCTCCAGAACAGGATTACCATACCACTCTGGTGCGGATCTTACTCTGGTTGACCTCCGAGGTTCGGTAGTAACTTGATCTGAAGTTTCATGATCATCATCATTGACTTCCTCACTAATTGGTGTAGGTGTCACAGGAACCGATTTCTGCGATGGACTACTTTCCAATAAGGGAGCAGGTACAGTTACGTCATCAAGTTCTATTGTCCTCCCACTCACTTCTTTCGAGAGAAACTCCCTCTCTAGAAAGGATCCATTCTTAGCAACAAATGTCTTGCCTTCGGATCTGTGATAGAAGGTGTACCCAACAATTTCCTTTGGGTATCCTATGAAGACACATTTCTCCGATTTGGGTTCGAGCTTATCAGATTGAAGCTTTTTTACATAAGCATCACAACCCCAAACTTTAAGAAACGATAACTTTGGTTTCTTGCCAAAACATAGTTCATAAGGCATCGTCTCAACGGATTTAGATGGTGCCCTATTTAATGTGAATGCAGCTGTCTCTAAAGCATAACCCCAAAACGATAGCGGTAAATCAGTAAGAGACATCATAGATCGCACCATATCTAGTAAAGTACGATTACGACGTTCGGACACACCATTCTGCTATGGTGTTCTGGGTGGTGTGAGTAGCGAAACTATTCCGCATTGTTTCAAATGAAGACCAAACTCGTAACTTAAATATTCTCCTCCACGATCAGATCGTAGAAACTTTATTTTCTTGTTACGATGATTTTCCACTTCACTCTGAAATTCTTTGAACTTTTCAAATGTTTCAGACTTATGTTTCATTAAGTAGATATACCCATATCTGCTCAAATCATCTGTGAAGGTGAGAAAATAACGATATCCACCGTGAGCCTCAATATTCATCGGACCACATACATCAGTATGTATGATTTCCAATAAATCTGTTGCTCGCTCCATTGTTCCGGAGAACAGGGTTTTAGTCATCTTGCCCATGAGGCATGGTTCGCAAGTACCAAGTGATTCATAATCAAGTGATTGCAAAATTCCATCAGAATGGAGTTTCTTCATGCACTTTACACCAATATGACCTAAACGACAGTGCCACAAATAAGTTGCTGAAGGAAATATGCCCTAGAGGCAATAATAAAGTTATTATTTATTTCCTTATATCATGACAAATGTTTATTATTCATACTAGAATTGTATTAACCAGAAACATAATACATGTGTGAATACATAGACAAACAGAGTGTCACTAGTATGCCTCTACTTGACTAGCTCGTTGATCAAAGATGGTTATGTTTCCTAACCATAGACATGAGTTGTCATTTGATTAACGGGATCACATCATTAGGGGAATGATGTGATTGACTTGACCCATTCCGTTAGCTTAGCACTTGATCGTTTAGTTTGTTGCTATTGCTTTCTTCATGACTTATACATGTTCCTATGACTATGAGATTATGCAACTCCCGTTTACCGGAGGAACACTTTGTGTGCTACCAAACGTCACAACGTAACTGCGTGATTATAAAGGTGCTCTACAGGTGTCTCCGAAGGTACTTGTTGGATTGGCGTATTTCGAGATTAGAATTTGTCACTCCGATTGTTAGAGAGGTATCTCTGGGCCCTCTCGGTAACGCACACCACCTAAGCCTTGCAAGCATTGCAACTAATGAGTTAGTTGCGAGATGATGTATTACGGAACGAGTAAAGAGACTTGCTGGTAACGAGATTGAACTAGGTATTGAGATGCCGACGATCGAATCTCGGGCAAATAACATACCGATGATAAAGGGAACAATGTATGTTGTTATGCGGTCTGACCGATAAAGATCTTCGTAGAATATGTAGGAGCCAATATGAGCATCCAGGTTCCTCTATTGGTTATTGACCGGAGACGTGTCTCGGTCATGTCTACATAGTTCTCGAACCCGTAGGGTCCGCATGCTTAACGCTACGATGACAGTTATATTATGAGTTTATATGTTTTGATGTACCGAAGGAGTTCGGAGTCCCGGATGAGATCGGGGACATGACGAGGAGTCTCGAAATGGTCGAGATGTAAAAATCGATATATTGGACGACTATATTCTAACTTCGGAAAGGTTCCGAGTGATTCGGGTATTTTTCGGAGTACCGGAGAGTTACGGGAATTCGCCGGGGAGTATATGGGCCTTATTGGGCCATATGGGAATAGATGAGATAGGCCAAAAGGAAGGAGGCCTGCGCCCCCCCTCTGGTCCGAATTGGACAAGGGGTGCAGCCCCCTTTTTCTTCTCCCTCTCCTCCTCTTTCCTTCACTCCTACTCCAACAAGGAAAGGAGGAGTCCTACTCCCGGTGGAAGTAGGACTCCCCCCTTGGCGCGCCCTCCTCCTAGGCCGGCCGCCTCCCTCCTTGCTCCTTTATATACAGAGGCAGGGGGCACCTCTAGACACACAAGTTGATCAGTTGATCTCTCCCAGCCGTGTGCGGTGCCCCCCTTCACCATATTCCACCTCGGTCATATTGTAGCGGTGCTTAGGCGAAGCCCTGCGTCGGTAGCAACATCATCACCGTCACCACGCCGTCGTGCTGACGAAACTCTCCCTCAACACTCGGCTGGATCGGAGTTTGAGGGACGTTATCGGGCTGAACGTGTGCTGAACTCGGAGGTGCCGTGCGTTCAGTACTTGATCGGTTGGATCGTGAAAACGTATGACTACATCAACCGCGTTGTGCTAATGCTTCCACTTTCGGTCTACGAGGGTACGTAGACAACACTCTCCCCTCTCGTTGCTATGCATCACCATGATCTTGCATGTGCGTAGGAATATTTTGAAATTACTACGTTCCCCAACAGTTGCACTATCATTATCAACTCTGCATCTTTTGCCTTCAACATTACGAATATGTGTATCACTACTATCGAGATTCATTAAAATAGACCATGCATGACCATAAAAGATATTACTCATATAAATAGAACAACCATTATTCTCAGATTTGAATGAATAACCATCTCGCATCAAACAAGATCCAGATATAATGTTCATGCTCAACGCTGGCACCAAATAACAATTATTCAGGTCTAAAACTATTCCCGAAGGTAGATGTAGAGGTAGTGTGCCGACGGCGATCACATCGACTTTGGAACCATTTCCCACGCGCATCGTCACCTCGTCCTTAGCCAATCTTCGCTTAATCCATAGTCCCTGTTTCGAGTTGCAAATATTAGCAACAGAACCAGTATCAAATACCCAGGTGCTACTGCGAGCTTTACTAAGGTACACATCAATAACATGTATATCACATATACCTTTGTTCACCTTGCCATCCTTCTTATCCGCCAAATACTTGGGGCAGTTCTGCTTCCAGTGACTAGTCTCTTTGCAGTAGAAGCACTCAGTCTCAGGCTTAGGTCCAGACTTGGGTTTCTTCTCTTGAGCAGCAACTTGTTTGTTGTTCTTTTTGAAGTTCCCTTTCTTCTTCCCTTTACCCTTTTTCTTGAAACTGGTGGTCTTGTTGACCATCAACACTTGATGCTCCTTCTTGATTTCTACCTCCGCAGCTTTTAGCATTGCGAAGAGCTCGGGAATCATCTTATCCATCCCTTGCATATTATAGTTCATCATGAAGCTCTTGTAGCTTGGTGGCAGTGATTGAAGAACTTTGTAAATGACACTATCAACAGGAAGATTAACTCCCAGTTGAGTCAAGTGGTTATGGTACCCAGATATTCTGAGTATATGTTCATTGACAGAACTATTCTCCTCCATCTTGCAGTTGTAGAACTTATTGGAAACTTCGTATCTCTTAATTCGGGCATTTGCTTGAAATATTAACTTCAACTCCTGGAACATCTCGTATGCTCCATGACGTTCAAAACATCGTTGAAGTCCCGGTTCTAAGCCGTAAAGCATGGCACACTGAACTACCGAGTAGTCATCAGCTTTGCTCTGCCAGACGTTCATAACATCTGGCGTTGCTCCTGCAGCAGGTTTGGCACCCAGCGGTGCTTCCAGGACGTAATTCTTCTATGCAGCAATGAGGATAATTCTCAAGTTACGGACCTAGTCCGTGTAATTGCTACCATCATCTTTCAACTTTGCTTTCTCAAGGAACGCATTAAAATTTAACGGAACAACATCACGAGCCATCTATCTACAACAACATAGACAAGCAAAATACTATCAGGTACTAAGTTCATGATAAATTAAAGTTCAATTAATCGTATTTAAGAACTCCCACTTAGATAGACATCCCTCTAATCATCTAAGTGATCACGTGATCCATATCAACTAAACCATGTCCGATCATCACATGAGATGGAGTAGTTTTCAATGGTGAACATCACTATGTTGATCATATCTACTATATGATTCACGCTCGACCTTTCGGTCTTAGTGTTCCGAGGCCATATCTGCATATGCTAGGCTCGTCAAGTTTAACCCGAGTATTTCTGCGTGTACAAAATTGGCTTGCACCCGTTGTATATGAACGTAGAGCTTATCACACCCGATCATCACGTGGTGTCTCGGCACGATGAACTTTGGCAATGGTGCATACTCAGGGAGAACACTTGTACCTTGAAATTTAGTGAGAGATCATCTTATAATGCTACCGTCAATCAAGCAGAATTAGATGCATAAAGGATAAACATCACATGTAATCAATATAAGTGATATGATATGGCCATCATCATCTTGTGCCTTTGATCTCCATCTCCAAAGCACCGTCATGATCACCATCGTCACCGGCGTGACACCTTGATCTCCATCGTCACCAACTATTGCTTCTACGACTATCGCTATCGCTTAGTGATAAAGTAAAGCAATTACAGGGCGATTGCATTGCATACAATAAAGCGACAACCATATGGCTCCTGCCAGTTGCCGATAACTCCGTTACAAAACATGATCATCTCATACAATAAAATATAGCATCATGCCTTGACAATATCACATCACAACATGCCCTACAAAACAAGTTAGACGTCCTCTACTTTGTTGTTGCAAGTTTTACGTGGCTGCTATGGGCTGAGAAAGAACCGTTCTTACCTACGCATCAAAACCACAACTATATTCCGTCAAGTTAGTGCTATTTTAACCTTCAACAAGGACCGGGTGTAGTCACACTCGGTTCAACTAAAGTTGGAGAAACTGACACCCGCCAACCACCTGTGTGCAAAACACTTCGATAGAACGAGTCTCGCCTAAGCGTACGCGTAATGTCGGTTCGGGCCGCTTCATCCAACAATACCGCCAAACCGAAGTATGACATGCTGGTAAGCAGTATGACTTGTATCGCCCACAACTCACTTGTGTTCTACTCATGCATATAACATCTACGCATAAACCTGACTCGGATGCCACTGTTGGGGAACATAGTAATTTCAAAAATTTCCCTATGCACACGCAAGATCATGGTGATGCATAGAAATGAGAGGGGAGAGTGTTGTCTACATACCCTCGTAGACCGTAAGAGGAAGCGTTATGACAACGCGATTGATGTAGTCGAACGTCTTCACGATCGACCGATCCTTAGTACCGAACGTATGGCACCTCCGCGTTCAGCACACATTCATCTCAGTGACGTCCCGCGAACTCACGATCCAGTAGAGCTTCGGGGAAGAGCTTCGTTAGCACGACGACATTGTGGCGGTGTTGATGAAGCTACCGACGCAAGGCTTCGCCTAAGCACCGCTACGATATGACCGAGGTGGATTGTGGTGGAGGGGGGCACCGCACACGGCTAAGAAATACCAATGATCAACTTGTGTGTTCTAGGGTGCCCCTGCCCCCGTATATAAAGGAGCAAGGGGGAGGCCGGCCGGCCCTTGCAGGGCGCGCCAGGAGGAGGAGTCCTCCTCCTAGTAGGAGTAGGACTCCCCCTTTCCTACTCCTACTAGGAGGGGGAAAGGAAGGAGGAGAGGGAGAAGGAAAGGGGGGCGCCGCCCCCCTTCCCTAGTCCAATTCGGACCAGAGGGGGAGGGGGCACGCGGGCTGCCCTGGCCAGCCCTCTCTCTCTCCACTAAGGCCCATGTGGCCCATTACTTCTCCCGGGGGGGGGGGATCCGGTAACCCTCCGGCATTCCGGTTTTCTCCGAAATCACCCGGAACACTTCCGGTATACGAACATAGTAGTCCAATATATCAATCTTTATGTCTCGACCATTTAGATACTCCTCGTTATGTCCATGATCAAATCCGGTACTCCGAGCTACCTTCGGTACATCAAATCACATAAACTCATAATACCGATCGTCACAGAACTTTAAGCGTGCGGACCCTATGGGTTCGAGAACTATGTAGACATGACCGAGACATGTCTCCGGTCAATAACCAATAGCGGAACCTGGATGCTCATATTGGTTCCTACATATTCTATGAATATCTTTATCGGTCAAACCGCATAACAACATACGTTGTTCCCTTTGTCATCGGTATGTTACTTGCCCGATATTCGATCGTTGCTAAATGACAACTCATGTCTATGGTTAGGAAACATAACCATCTTTGATCAACGAGCTAGTCAAGTAGAGTCATACTAGTGACACTTTGTTTGTCCATGTATTCACACATGTATTATGTTTCCGGTTAATACAATTCTAGCATGAATAATAAACATTTATCATGAAATAAGGAAATAAATAATAACTTTATTATTGCCTATAGGGCATATTTCCTTCACGAAATATGTTGCAGTTATGGTTTAGTGGTTCATAATTTTTTTAGGTCACCTATAGCAAACTAATTTACATATTTAGAGCATGGACAGTGGTATGCCTCATACTACTTGTCACATCCTTGCTTTCTCAATTTTGGATTGTTAAAAGAAAAAACATAGTGTCAATTTTTTTTCAATTTTGGTTGTTGAAAGCACAAGTGCTCCCTGGGTGATTTTGGTAATTAATGTCAACATATCTCTTGTTGGACTAATAGTTTCATCTAGTATACTTCAGATGAGTCCAATAATGGAGTGGCATGGACAAGAGGATGTGGAACCCCTTCAAGATGCTAAGGACAAACATTGGCAAAAGCTCAAGACTCTACATTTTCATTTTAGTGATCCAAGATCACATTGAGTCCATAGGAAAAGCCAATGCTATTAAAAGGGGATGAGGTGTTGCTTAATGGCTTGCTCGCTCAAAGTGCTTACTGATATGCTCCAAAGCCTTCAACCACTTACTCATTTTCACATATGTCCCAAACCTAAAGTCGAACTCGGCCCCACCAATTTGATCTATCCGGCGCCACCGAGTTCACTTGACATAGCCATTGCTAGAACCCCTAATTAGTTCGGTCTCATCTATGGGATCTCGGTCTCACCGAGATGGGCTTGCAAACTCTCTGTTGCTTGTTGCAATTATTTTGGTCTCACCGAGATACGCAGTCGGTCTCACCGACTTTGCTTGACCAACTTTCTGTTTGCTTATTACCAAAATCGGTCCCATCGAGTTTGTGTAATCGGTCAAACCGAGTTGAGGTTTTACCCTAACCCCAGCACATCGGTCCCACCGAGTTGATCATATCGGTCCTACCGAAAATCCTAACGTTCACATTTTGAACTAATCGGTCTGACCGAGTTTTACTATTCGGTCCCACCGAGTTTGGTAAATTGTGTGTAACGGCTAGATTTGGTGTGGAGGCTATATATACCCCTCCACCCTTCCTCCATTCGTGGAGAGAGCCATCAGAACGTGCCTACACTTCCACTACTCATTTCCTGAGAGAGAACCACCTACTCATGTGTTAAGACCAAGATATTCCATTCCAACCACAAGAATCTTCATCTCAACCCTTCTCCAAGTTGCTTTACACTCAAATCATCTTTCCACCATATCCAAATCTGTGAGAGAGGGTTGAGTGTTGGGGAGACTATCATTTAAAGCACAAGAGCAAAGAGTTCATCATCAACACACCATCTATTACATTTTGGAGAGTGGTGTCTCCTAGATTGGTTAGGTGTCACTTGGGAGCCTTGGTCAAGATTGTGGAGTTGAACCAAGGAGTTTGTAAGGGCAAGGAGATCTCCTACTTCATGAAGATCTACCCAAGTGAGGCAAGTCCTTCGTGGGCAATGGCTATGGTGGGATAGACAAGGTTTCTTCTTTGTGGACCCTTCGTGGGTGGAGCCCTCCGTGGACTCGTGCAACCGTTACCCTTCGTGGGTTGAAGTCTCCATCAACGTGGATGTACGATAGCACCTCCTATCAGAACCACGCCAAAAATCTCCGTGTCTCCAATTGTGTTTGCACACTCCAATCTCATCCCTTTACTTTCTTACAAATTGCATGCTTTACTTTCCGCTGTTCATATACTCTTGCCATGCTTGCTTGAAATGTATTGTGAATGTTTAAACTTGTGCTGTAACTCCACCTTAAGTTGAAGAAATTAAAAATTGCTACTTTTCTTTGTTGAGGGTCTAATCACCTCCCTCTAGACACCTCTTCTCGATCCTTTCAATTGGTATCAGAGCATTGGTCTCCATTGCTTTGGTTTAATCGGCATTGGAGGAAGATGGATGAGTCTACGTTGGGGAGTTTTAGACATAGAGTGCCTATAGTTGATGGAGATTTCTTTCATGATTGGAAAAATGAGATGCTTGAGATTTTCAATGAATATCATTTGAACGAGTACATTGCTAGCCCATGTGCACCCCTTGTTGACCCTTTGCATCCTACCCCCGATGAGTCTCTTGACATGATCCGGAACCTTAAAACTGTCAATCTTATTACTAGGTTTGCCTAGAAATTTGATTGTTTGCTTGCCTACTCTTGATTGTGCTTACACCATATGGATATTTCTTGAGAAACGATTTCCAAACTATTCCTTGCAAAATCTAGATGTGATTCTTCATAAGTCAATTGCTTTAAGTAAGATAATCCTAGAGATCCTAAGTTTGGTGATTGTCTATTTGAGCTTCGTGACCTTATGCGTGCCAAAGGAGATGTTGAAATCATTAGCAATATCATTTCCGAAGTCATTAGAATTCATAAAGATGAACATTGTCATGATCATATATCTAATGAATCACTCTCTCTAGGAAATGATCAATCACAAGACGATGTTGAACATGGATACTATATGATGAGGATGATGATAGTGACTTCGATCTCGATGAGTCTATGAGACACTTTGGTCTTATGGCAAATCTTCACAGCTACATGGCTGGAGGAAAGGAATGGGTTCTCGATAGTGGATGTACCGATCACATGACCGGAGACAAGATTATATTTCATGAGCTTGCTGAAAATGACGGCCCTCGAAAGTATGTCACTTTTGGTGATAACTCAAAGGGTAAGGTGGTTGGCCTTGGTAAGGTGTCCATCTCACATGACAGCTCCATCCAAAATGTTATGCTTGTTGAATCTCTTGGCTATAATTTACTTTCTGTATCTAGACTAGCTGACTTTGGATTCAATGCCCTATTTACTGAAGTAGATTGCCAAGTGTTTTGAAGAGACAATCATAAAATGGTCTTTACCGGTATACGTAGAGGTGATCTATACATTGTTGATTTCACTAAAAAGGCTCAACCTAGAACTTGCTTAATTGCTAAATCTTCTAAAGGTTGGTTGTGTCATAGAAGACTAGGTCATGTGGGCATGCGAAATCTTGATAAGCTTATTAAAGGTGATCATATCCTTGAATTGAAAGATGTTATATTTGACAAGGATAGATTGTGAAGTGCTTGTCAAGCAGGAAAACAGGTTGGATGAAGCCACTCCATGAAGAATATCATGACCACGAGAAGACCGCTTGAGCAACTTCATATGGATCTCTTTGGTCCAAACACCTATAAAAGTCTCGGTGGAAACTCGTTTGGTTTAGACATAGTCGATGATTTTTCAAGATTTATGTGGGTGTTCTTTCTTGATGATAAATCGCAGGCCCAAAAGATCTTCAAGAACTTCGCTAGGAAGGCCCAAAATCAATTTGAAGTGAAGACCGAGAAGGTTCGCAGCGACAACGGAACGGAGTTCAAGAACGCAAATGTGGACACCTTTCTTGACGAAGAAGGGATTTCACATGAGTTCTCAGCCATGTACACACCTCAACAAAATGGAGTTGTTGAGAGGAAGAACCGGACTCTTATTGAGATGGTGAGAATGATGCTTGATGAGTACAAGACGCCAAAACACTTTTGGGTGGAAGTAGTTGAGACAACTTGTCATGCAACAAATCATCTATATCTTCACAAGCTACTCGGCAAGACGGCATACAAGCTTCTCACCGGTAACAAACCCCAAGTTGGATACTTTCGAGTATTCGGCTCAAAGTGCTATATTCTTGATAAGAATCGTCGTTCTAAATTTTCTCCTAAATCTCATGAGGGTTTCCTACTTGGTTATGGCTTAAACTCTCACACTTACCGTGTCTACAACAATTTCACTCGAAAGGTTGAAGAGACAGTAGATGTGAAGTTTGATGAATCTAATGGCTCACAAGTAGAGCAATTGCCAATTGATGTAGGAGACAAAGATCCTTCGAAAGCAATACACGACTTGTCTATTGGAAAGATTCGCCCAAAGGAGGTGAAGGAGAGTAACTCGTCCGTCCAAGTGGAAGTTTCTACCTCACGGCAAGGTGAACCAAGAGTTGACTCGGAGGCATCCACAAGTGGGACACGCCAAGATGAAGAAAACGAGGAAGTACACCAAGATAAACCTCATCAACCTCCTTATCCACCTCCACAAGATAACAACAACACCAACAACGAAGAAGGCCAAGAGGAAGAACAAGATGATGAAGAAGATGTTCCACCCCAACCCAAACAAAAGCTCTCACGAGTTAGAGCAAGAGTCTCAAGAGACCATCCCGTCGAACAAATATTCAAACCGGAAGAATCACTCGCTCTAAAACTCGTTTGGCAAATTTTTGTGAACAATATTCATTCATCTCTAGCATTGAACCTATGAAGGTTGAAGAAGCACTAGAAGATCCGGATTGGATAAACGCCATGCATGAAGAGCTACACAATTTTGAGAGGAACCAAGTGTGAACATTGGTTGAGAAGACCGACAACAACCACAACATCATTGGTACCAAATGGGTGTTTCGGAATAAGCAAGATGAAGATGGACAAGTTGTACGCAACAAGGCCCGTCTCGTTTCTCAAGGCTACACTCAAGTCGAAGGTATGAACTATGTTGAGACATATGTGTCGGTGTCAAAACCGGCGGATCTCGGGTAGGGGGTCCCGAACTGTGCGTCTAAGGTTGATGGTAACAGGAGACGGGGGACACAATGTTTACCTAGGTTCGGGCCCTCTCTATGGAAGTAATACCCTACTTCCTGCTTGATTGATCTTGATGAATATGAGTATTACAAGAGTTGATCTACCACGAGATCATAATGGCTAAACCCTAAAAGTTAGCCTGTCTGACTATGATTATGAGGATGTATCTACGGACCTAGCCCTCCGGTTTATATAGACACCGGAGGGATCTAGGGTTACATAAGGTCGGTTACAGAGAAAGGAATCTTCATATTTGGTCGCCAAGCTTGCCTTCCACGCCAAGGAGAATCCCATCCGGACACGGGTAGAATCTTCGGTCTTTGTATCTTCACAACCCATCAGTCCGGCCCATGTCCAATAGGTCGGATGCCCGAGGACCCCTTAGTCCAGGACTCCCTCAGTAGCCCCTGAACCAGGCTTCAATGACGAGGTGTCCGACGCGCATATTGTCTTCGACATTGTAAGGCGGGTTCCCCTTTCCGAATACTCCAAGATAGTCTTCGGACGTAATGAACATGTCCGGATCTGTGACTACCACACACAACCGTAGAGAATATAATATTGCACGAGTCCAATCCGCTAACAACTTTTTGTAATGTGACATCACGTCTGCTAGGTCATCATTTCGAACCGTTTTCCGTCTGTCGCTCCACGTTTCGAGATGCGGTTTTCATAGGCACGTCTTGTCGAAGCAGAGATCGTGTCCCCTTATTGCGGGATCCTCATCAATACGGGCGTGGGTAATATAACCATGCTGTTTACACAGCCTTGGGAACAGGCGAGTTTTAAGGCGATTGGGGAGGCGCTTGATATTCACTGCCTTTATAAGGAGATAATGGTTCCCTTTCTTCACCCATGCCTTCTCTCTTTCTCTGCCTTTCCATTCTCGAGATCCAGCGCTCAAGTCCTCATTCTCTCCGCCTCAAGGAAGCACTCAGCCATGTCCGGATCTGGAGGTCAAGGCAACTGGATGGCCTCCTCCATTAGGGAGAAGGACATCATCAAGCTTCGGGAGGCCGGGTATCTCGCGAAAGAAATCGCCCACCGGCTTCCAGCCAAGGGGCAAATCGTCCCCACCCCGAAGCCCAATGAGAGGGTGGTGTTCATCCCTCATTTTGTCCGTGGGTTAGGGTTTCCCCTCCACCCCTTCATCCGTGGGCTTATGTTCTATTACGGGCTAGATTTCCATGACCTAGACCCGAACTCTTTCCTCAACATCTCGGCATTCATTGTCGTGTGTGAGGCCTTCCTCCGCATCCAACCCCACTTCAGACTGTGGCTTAAGATCTTCAACGTGAAGCCAAAGGTGGTGGATGGCCAGCACACGGAGTGCGGAGGCGCCATGGTGAGCAAGATGCCCAATGTCACATGGCCCAAAGGTACTTTTGTGGAGACCGTCAAGGAGTGGCAGAAATTGTGGTTCTACATCACAGAGCCCCGCGACGCCACATGGGTCGTGGCTCCTGAGTTCAACTCCGGAGCTCCAATGCAGCTCACTCCTGGATAGAGAAGGGCCCAAATTGGTCTTCATCGGATGAACTGATAGCGCTGCAAACGCGCATCCAAAGCATGGTGGACAAAGACATCAAGCTCGTCGACGTAATCCAGGCGATGCTGGTTCGCCGGATCCTCCCATGCCAAAGCCGAAGCTACCCCTTATGGGAATTCGACCCGAAGAAGCACCAAACCTTGTAAAGGCTCTTCGGAATCACTCACGAAGATGCCTGTAAGTTGCTCTTCAAGGGCAACGAGACACCGCCAGCCATAGACTCGGACCGCGGGCACGATATTACCCATTCTGGCAATGCGGTAAGCCTCTCACGTCTCCAGACGCAACCTCTACTTGCTTGTTTCAAGGAGGATACCTAAACTTTATTATTATTGTTCTTTCAGGTATGGACGGAAGGGTGGAGCGGATTCATTGTTCGGCTCTACTGCTCCAGGAACCAGTCATCCCACTCCTGGCAAAGATGCTGGTGTCGGTGCCCTATAAGGCGCCGGAGAAGAAGGCCAAGGGGGTCTGGAGTGGCCTCCGCCGCAAGGGAGCTTCAGACGTGTCGTCTGAAGACAAGACTCTCTCCTCCACCCCCGAAGATGATGACGAGGAGGAGGAGGAAAGAACCTCTCCCCCTGATGGGGGGAGGAAGAAGAGGGCGGCCTCCACAAATCTGGAGGTGGAGGCGCCCAAGAGGAGGAAGGGCCCCCTTGCGGATAACTCCGGGTGGGACATCGACAGTAGCCCGGAGCGAAGCCCCCGAAACAAGCCTCCGACCATGTCGTAAGTACTAAAACCCGCGTATGTCCATGCGTCCGTCCTCTCTTGCTTCATAATATAATATGTTAATTTATGCCATTGCAGTCCGGCCCATGACAGCTCCCAGTGATCCTCATCAAGAGGCTCGCTGGATTCGAAGGCGATGGCCAGCGAGTCACTGCCGGCCGCTCACTCTCCCATGGCCAAGGGCAACGACGAGGTGTTGTCCCAAAGGACCTTCCCCGATCGGGGAGGGGTTCAGAAGGCCGCCAGGGTGGCGCCAGGGGGCAAATCCTCGGCTTTCGAACACATGGGGGAGCAGACCCCCATGGCGACTGGGGATGGGGGCCTTGCTCAATTCAGCCCGCATCCGAATACAAGTCTGGAGACCTATATGGCTCCGGAATCCGGCGAGCAACCTCCTTCGAAAGAAGGGGTGTGCCTGTTCCGCCGGTGACCTCTGTCCAACCAGAGGCACCGGTTAATCTGCTGGAAGTGCTATGAGGCGCTTCCATTGTGGATGAACAGCGTATCCTTATGTGTACGGTGATTGAGAGGGTTCAGTCCGTTAAGAGCGGACCAACCGAAGCCTGTAGCAGCCTGCTGACAGGTTTTGAGGTAAGCGACGCAAAAGAGAAAATCCCCATATAGACAGTAGCCCCTAAGACACTGTCCGGTGTTCGAAAAGAAAAGCCGGACAGAGGATCAATTTATTTTTGCAGGAGACTAACTAAACATGTCTTATATGAATAAGCAGGTGTCATTGCTGGCCGCGACCTCACACACTGCCAAAGTCTCCGGACTGAAGCAGAGACTGGAGCGGGCCGAGGAGGAGCTCGGCCAAGTGAGGAAGCAGCTAGAAGACAAGCAAGGTATGTACTGACTGGCTGTATATTTCGAAAAGAGTAATTAATGCGTATTGACCGTAGTGCCATGGCATGCGTAGGAGCGGCGACCGAGGTCGAGGTCCTTAAACAGGCCCTGGCCGAGGCCGAGGAGAAGGCCACCAAGGAAAAAGCCGCTCGAGAGCAGCATGAGGCCCGGCTTGATGTGGTCCAACAAGAGCTGTAGGAAGCAGTTAAGAAATGCGAATCCTTGGAGCGTGATGTTTCGGCTCGAGAGACCGAACTCGCTAAGGCCCGCCAAAGCGCGGAAGAGGCCCAGGGCGCCCTCCAGGAGATCCAGGAGGCCAAGAAAATCGCGGCGGGTAAGGCGTTTAGTATGCAAAGCAAGTATGTGAAGAAGTATTTGTTACTAACCCGGATTCGAAGTTCTCCAGGGGCGTTTGCAGATCTGCCGCGCAGTGTGTCTGACATTGCGGAGTTCTTCCGAGCCAAAGAGGGGAGCTCAACGGAGAAGCTGTTCCGGTCGCAATATCTTGCGCCAGAACATCCAGTGCCCTTTAGTGATCAGCTAAAACAGTTGGTCAAGCTGCACAGGGTGGCCAAACTGGCCATGAAGGATCTAATAATCCGGCTGTGGCCTGCCGAAGCTATGCCCGGCGGCTACTTCGGGCTCGTGAAGCGGCTGGTGAACGCATGTCCTCGGCTGGACGTCGTCAAGCGATCGGCTGCATTGAGGGTGCACGCATGGCCTTCGCCCGCCTCAAGGTGTGGTGGGCGAAGATGGACGCCGTCAAGCTTACGACCGAGGGACCGACAGAGGGCAAGGAGCACCACACACCCGAGCGATATTTTGTAGATGTCCTAGAGGGGTCTCGTATTGTGGCAACACAATGTGCGCAAGACATTATTTTCGAATGAATACATTCAAGTTGTCTCTGCTTTGTATGATGAAACAAAGTCATTATGTAATATAATGTTTGTTATTTAAAGAATTTATCCTCCTGTGCGGCCGTGTTGTGTGAAATCTGAGAGTTGGCCAGTCGTCGGCTTCTGCCCCCACGTAGGCAGTACGGGGGTGTTCGGGATGTAATCTAAACACTCTTTATCCAATTGTTTGGTCCTTGAAGGAGGTGTTTAACATGACGAACCAGGCAATCGGATTATGTGGCTTTAGCACCCTCACTAAGCCATAGGAGTTTGACAATAGAAATATAGGCGCAGCCCCTAGTATCCAAACTAGGATGCTGTAAACACTTGATCGCGTAAGTACCAATCCCTCGCGTAATGCGGAAAAAATATCTAAGGATTTGAGACCTCCGAAGAGCTGACCGGCTCTCGCCTCATCATGACAGTCAGTTTTCGGCTTTCTATACTGAGGTGCTTATCCGGGTAAACCAGGGCACAATCGCAGTAGTTCTCCCTTTACTACCCTAGCCGATACAGCGTAATGTAAGGTAGTAAGCACAGGAGCCGGGCAACCCAACCATTGACCAAAGACAGGATTCGGAGCCAATGCATCTAGTGCTAAATTCGGGGTGCCGAACTATACTGTAAAAGTGTTAGGACTTTTGTTGCCATGTTGTGGGGCGCTATGAAGCCCCTGGCAAATTGAAACGTACCAGAGTGTACGGGTGCTATTTGATAAAGTTATCAAAAAAAGAAAAAGAAGAAAAGGTAGTAAGCTAGAGCCATAAAATTTGGGCTGCAAATTGTTTCCATTATAATTTCATTGGTTCGTTAAAGCGCATTTATACAAGTAGTGCAATAAGCAGAAGGCTATTTAATATGCCTTAACCAAGGGAGAGCTGTGTATGGGTCCTGAAAACAGGTAAAGGGATCGTTAAAGAAACCACCTAAAAATTCCTAGTACGTCCATGCTTCTTGTCATCTTGGTGTTTTTATCCTTCAAAAGAAGCGATGGTCAAGCCGTCAGGAAAGGCCTGTGAAAAAGAAACCTGAAAAAGGAGAAAAAAAGGAAACAGTGAAAGTATGTGTGTCCGGGCGGTCGAGCCGTATTTGGATCACAAGCTGGTTATGCCTCCATCCGTGCCCATGGTATTTTTAGTGCGTAGTTATGCACGCGCGGTACAATTGCCGCCACTTGGTCGGGACTGGGACGGAGGCTGAATTGCTAGTTGAGCTCTTGACGAGCCGAGCTGTCCTGCTGCAGAATAGTCCGGACTCTCTTGATAGTGTCCGGGGGATCGGCCGCCAAATTAAGGTTTTGCTTGAAAAGGCCGCTCTATACTTCTGCTGCTAAGGCAGCGGTGTGCTCCTCGGTGTGGAGGGAGCGTTCCGTGTTTCCATTAATTGTTATGACGCCTCGTGGTCCGGGCATCTTGAGCTTGAGATAAGCATAGTGTGGTGAAGCATTGAATCGAGCAAATGCGGTTCGTCTGAGCAGTGCATGATAGCCACTGCGAAAAGGGACGATATCGAAGATTTACTCCTCGCTTGGGAAGTTGTCCGGAGATCCGAAGACAACCTCTAGTGTGATTGAGCCCGTACAGCGGGCCTCTACACCTAGTATGAATCCTTTAAAGGTAGTCTTTGTGGGCTTGATCCGTGATGGATTGATGCCCATTTTGCGCACTGTATCCTGATAGAGCAGGTTAAGGCTGCTGCCACCGTCCATCAGGACTGGCGTCAGGTGGAACCCGTCAATTATTGGGTCCAGGACCAGTGCGGCCGAACTGCCCTAACGGATACTGGTCAGGTGATCCCGACGATCGAAGGTGATCGGGCATGACGACCATGGATTAAATTTTGGGGCGACTGGCTCTATCGCGTAGATGTCCCTGAGCGCGCGCTTGCGCTCCCTCTTGGGGATGCGGGTAGCATATATCATGTTCACCATTTCGACCTGAGGGGAAACTTCTTCTGTCCCCCTGTGTTCGGTGGCTGGGGCTCCTCGTCGTCGTCCTCGCTCTGCGATCCCTTCTCCTTGCTATCGGCATTTAACTTGTTGGCCTGTTTGAAAACCCAACAATATCTGTTGGTATGATTGGGTGGTTTCTCCGGGTGCCATGAATCTGGCATGCACGATCTAGTATGCAGTCCAAGTTGGATGAGCCTGAATTGTTCGTTTTGAATGGCTTCTTCTACTGACCGGACTTAGAGCCACTGAATCCGGCATTGACCGTCGTATCATCGGTGTTGTCATTGTTGTTTCGACACTTGTGTCTATTGCGTCGGGACTTGTCGTTACTATTTCTGGCTTCAGCGGTGCCGACGTTGCTTGCATTGCTTTTGCTATGGTCCAGCCAACTATCTTCACCCACGCAAAAGCAGGTCATGAGTGCCATGAGGGCTGCCATGGACTTCGGCTTTTCTTGGCCGAGGTGGCGGGCGAGCCATTCATCGCGAATGCTGTGTTTAAAGGCCGCTAGGGCTTCGGCATCCGGATAGTCGACGATCTAGTTCTTTTTAGTTAGGAACCTACTCCAGAATTTCCTGGCTGACTCTCCGGGCTGTTGAACTATATGGCTGAAGTCATCAGCGTATGAAGGTCGAACATATGTACCTTGGAAGTTGTCAAGGAAGGCTTCTTCCAATTCCTCCCAGCTCCCAATGGAATTTTCGGGCAGGCTGTTCAGCCAGTGCCGGGCTGGTCCTTTGAGTTTTCGGGGGGGGGGGGGTATTTAATGGCATGAAGGTCATCGCCGCGGGCCATATTGAACGAAATATGCCCTAGAGGCAATAATAAAGTTATTATTTATTTCCTTATTTCATGATAAATGTTTATTATTCATGCTAGAATTGTATTAACCGGAAACATAATACATATGTGAATACATAGACAAACATAGTGTCACTAGTATGCCTCTACTTGACTAGCTCGTTAATCAAAGATGGTTAAGTTTCCTAACCATAGACATGAGTTGTCATTTGATTAACGGGATCACATCATTAGGAGAATGATGTGATTTACTTGACCCATTCCTTTAGCTTAGCACTTGATCGTTTAGTATGTTGCTATTGCTTTCTTCATCACTTATACATGTTCCTATGACTATGAGATTATGCAACTCCCGTTTACCGGAGGAACACTTTGTGTGCTACCAAACGTCACAACGTAACTGGGTGATTATAAAGGTGCTCTACAGGTGTCTCCGAAGGTACTTGTTGAGTTGGCGTATTTCGAGATTAGGATTTGTCACTCCGATCGTCGGAGAGGTATCTCTGGGCCCACTCGGTAATACACATCACTATAAGCCTTGCAAGCATTGGAACTAATGAGTTAGTTGCCAGATGATGTATTACGGAATGAGTAAAGAGACTTGCCGGTAACGAGATTGAACTAGGTATTGAGATACCGACGATCGAATCTCGAGCAAGTAACATACCGATGACAAAGGGAACAACGTATGTTGTTATGGGGTTTGACCGATAAAGATCTTCATAGTATATGTAGGAACCAATATGAGCATCCAGATTCCGCTATTGGTTATTGACCGGAGACATGTCTCGGTCATGTCTACATAGTTCTCGAACCCGTAGGGTCCGCACGCTTAACGTTCGGTGACGATTTGTATTATGAGTTTATGTGTTTTGATGTACCGAAGGTAGTTCGGAGTCCCGGATGAGATCGGGGACATGACGAGGAGTCTCGAAATGGTCGAGACGTAAAGATCGATATATTGGACAACTATATTCGGACATCGGAAAGGTTCCGAGTGATTCGGGTATTTTTCGGAGTACCAGAGAGTTATGGGAATTCGTCGGGGAGTATATGGGCCTTATTGGGCTTTAGGGGAAAGAGAGAGGAGAGGCTGCGCCCCCCCCCCAATGCTTAGTCCTAAGTGGACTAGGGGGAGGGGCGGCGCCCCCTCCTTCCTTCTCTTCTCTTTTCCATTTTCTTCTCTCCTACTCCTACTACTTGGAAGGGCTCCTAGTTCTACTAGGAAAGGGGGAATCCTACTCCCGGTGGGAGTAGGACTCCCATAGGGCGCGCCATAGAGAGGGCCGACCCTCCCCCATCCACTCCTTTATAAACCGGGAGGGGGCACCCCTTGGAGACACAACAATTGATCATTGATCGCTTAGCCGTGTGCGGTGCCCCCCTCCACCATAATCCACCTCGATCATATCATAGCGGAACTCTTCCTCGAAGCTCTGCTGGATCGGAGTTCGTGGGACGTCATCGAGCTGAACGTGTGCTGAACTCGGAGGTGTCGTGTGTTCGGTACTTGGATCAGTCGAATCGTGAAGACGTATGACTACATCAACCGCGTTGTGCTAACGCTTCCGCTTTCGGTCTACGAGAGTACGTGGACACACTCTCCCCTCTCGTTGCTATGCATCACCATGATCCTGTGTGTGTGTAGGAATTTTTTTGAAATTACTACATTCCCCAATAGTGGCATACGAGCCAGGTTTATGCGTAGATGTTATATGCACGAGTAGAACACAAGTGAGTTGTGGGCGATACAAGTCATGCTGCTTACCAGCATGTCATACTTTGGTTAGGCGGTATTGTTGGATGAAGCGGCCTGGAATGACATCACGCGTACGCTTGCGCGAGACTGGTTCTACCGACGTGCTTCGCACACAGGTGGCTGGCGGGTGTCAGTTTCTCCAACTTTAGTTGAACCGAGTGTGGCTACGCCCAGTCCTTGAGAAGGTTAAAACAGTACTAACTTGACGAACTATCGTTGTGGTTTTGATGCGTAGGTAAGAACATTTCTTGCTCAGCCCGTAGCAGCCACGTAAAACTTGCAACAACAAAGTAGAGGACATCAAACTTGTTTTTGCAGGGCATGTTGTGATGTGATATGGTCAAGATGTGATGAAATATAAATTTTTGTATGAGATGATCATGTTTTGTTGTATGTGATGAAATATACATTAAAATTATGCCAAGTAGCACTCCACATCAAAAATCCTGTTTTTATCATTTACCTACTCGAGGACGAGTAGGAATTAAGCTTGGGATGCTTGATACGTCTCCAACGTATCTATAATTTTTGATTGCTCCATGCTATATTATCTACTGTTTTAGGCATTATTGGGCTTTATTTTCCACTTTTACATTATTTTTTGGACTAACCTATTAACCGGAGGCCCAGCCTAGAATTGTTGTTTTTGCCTGTTTTAGAGTTTCGAAGAAAAGGAATATCAAACGGAGTCCAAACGGAATGAAACCATCGGAAACGTGATTTTCTCATCAGATAAGATCCAGGAGACTTGGACCCTCTGTCAAGAAAGCCACGAGGTGCTCACGAGGGTAGGGGCGCCCCTCCCCCTAGGGCGCGCCCCCTACCTCGTGGGCGCCTCGAAGCTCCACCGACGTACTTCTTCCTCCTATATATCCACGTACCCCCAAACGATCGAGGACGGAGCCAAAAACCTAATTCCACCGCCGCAACTTTCTGTATCCACGAGATCCCATCTTGGGGCATGTTCTGGAGCTCCGCCGGAGGGGGCATCGATCACGGAGGGCTTCTACATCAACACCATAGCCCTTCCGATGAAGTGTGAGTAGTTTACTTCAGACCTACGGGTCCATAGCTATTAGCTAGATGGCTTCTTCTCTCTTTTTGGATCTCAATACAATGTTCTCCCCCTCTCTCGTGGAGATCTATTCGATGTAATCTTCTTTTTGCGGTGTGTTTGTTGAGACCGATGAATTGTGGGTTTATGATCAAGTTTATCTATGAACAATATTTGAATCTTCTCTGAATTCTTTTATGTATGATTGGTTATCTTTGCAAGTCTCTTTGAATTATCAGTTTGGTTTGGCCTACTTGATTGATCTTTCTTGCAATGGGAGAAGTGCTTAGCTTTGGGTTAAATCTTGCGGTGTCCTTTCCCAGTGACAGTAGGGGCAGCAAGACACGTATTGTATTGTTGCCATCGAGGATAACAAGATGGGGTTTTTATCATATTGCATGAATTTATCCCTCTACATCATGTCATCTTGCTTAAGGCGTTACTCTATTTTCATGAACTTAATACTCTAGATGCATGCTGGATAGCGGTCGATGAGTGGAGTAATAGTGGTAGATGCAGAATCGTTTCGGTCTACTTGTCTCGGACGTGATGCCTATATACATGATCATACCTAGATATTCTCATAACTATGCTCAATTATGTCAATTGCTCAACAGTAATTTGTTCACCCACCGTAGAATACTTATGCTCTTGAGAGAAACCACTAGTGAAACCTATGGCCCCCGGGTCTCTTTCTCATCATATCAATCTCCATCACTTTACTATTGCTTTGCTTTCACTTTGCTTTTACTTTATTTACTTTGCATCTTTATACCAAAAATACCAAAAAAATATTATTTATCATCTCTATCAGATCTCACTTTTGTAAGTGACCGTGAAGGGATTGACAACCCCAAAGCACGTTGGTTGCGTTGAGCTATTGTATTTGTGTCGGTACGAGGGACTCGAGCGTAGCCTCCTACTGGATTGATACCTTGGTTCTCAAAAACTGAGGGAAATACTTACGCTACTTTGCTGCATCATCCCTTCCTCTTCGGGGAAATCCAACACAGTGCTCAAGAGGTAGCAAGTATCAGCTACTGAAAGTGCAACTATCCCTAGGTGGTTTTGGTAATTCCTAACAACATATAGCTCATTGAGCTAATGCTATTTCAAGATTAATATCTCAGGAAAGCTCAATTATTGGCATGGCATGGATGAGAAAAGTGGACCCCTCAAAATGCTAAGGACAAAGGATTGGCTCAAGCTCAAAGCTGAAGACTCTACATTTTCTATTTTAGTGATCCAAGATCACATTGAGTCTATAGGAAAAGCCAATACTATCAAGGAGGTATGAAGTGTTGCTTAATGAGGCTCTTGCTCAAAATGCTTAGTAATATGCTCCAAAACCCTCAACTACTTTCTCACATCCACATATGACCTAAACCAAAAGTCAAACTCGGCCCCACCGATTCTTTCTATCCGGCGCCACTGAGTTCAGTGGTCATAGCCACTGCCACAAACCCTAGGCAAACCGGTCTCACCAATAGGGATCTCGGTCTCACCGAGATGGGATTGTAATCTCTCTGTTTCCCTTCGTAACATTTCGGTCTTACCGAGATGAGCGATCGGTCCCACCAAGATTGCAATGTAAACTCTTTGTTTTCCCTTCGTAACGTTTCGGTCTCACCGAAATGAGCGATCGGTCCCACCGAGTTTACCTGATCAACTCTCTGGTTAGCTTATTACCAAAATCGGTCTCACCGAGTTTGTGTAATCGGTCTCACCGAGATTACGTTATGCCCTAACCCTAACCATATCGGTCCTACCGAGTTGCATGTCGGTCCCACCAAAAACCCTAACGGTCACTAGCTTTGCTGAATCGGTCCGACCGAGTTTATCAATTCGGTCCCACCGAGATTGGCAAGTTGTGTGTAACGGTTAGATTTTGTGTGGAGGCTATATATACCCCTCCACCACCTCTTCATTCATGGAGAGAGCCATCAGAACAAACCTACACTTCCAACTTACTTTTTCTGAGAGAGAACCACCTACACTTGTGTTGAGACCAAGATATTCCATTCTTACCATATGAATCTTGATCTCTAGCCTTCCCCAAGTTGCTTTCCACTCAAATCTTCTTTCCACCAAATCCATATCCTGTGAGAGAGAGTTGAGTGTTGGGGAGACTATCATTTGAAGCACAAGAGCAAGGAGTTCATCATCAACACACCATTTGTTACTTCTTGGAGAGTGGTGTCTCCTAGATTGGCTAGGTGTCACTTGGGAGCCTCCGACAAGATTGTGGAGTTGAACCAAGGAGTTTGTAAGGGTAAGGAGATCGCCTACTTCGTGAAGATCTACCGCTAGTGAGGCAAGTCCTTCGTGGGAGACGGCCATGGTGGGATAGACAAGGTTGCTTCTTCGTGGACCCTTCGTGGATGGAGCCCTCCGTGGACTCGCGCAGCCGTTACCCTTCGTGGGTTGAAGTCTCCATCAACGTGGATGTACAATAGCACCACCTATCGGAACCACGACAAAAACATCCGTGTCTCCTATTGCGTTTGAATCCTCCAAACCCTTCGCTTTACATTCTTGCAAGTTGCATGCTTTACTTTCCGCTGCTCATATACTCTTTGCATGCTTGCTTGAATTGTATTAAGATTTCTTGACTTGTCCAAAGTTGCTAAAATCTGCCAAGAACTAAAATTGGGAAAAGGATAAGTTTTTATTTGGTCAAGTAGTCTAATCAGCCCCCCTATAGACATACTTTCGATCCTACAGCTACTGGCAGGAGCCTTATGGTTGTCTCTTTATTTTCATAAGATGCAAGTGCTATGTAATTGCTTTACTTTATCGCTATGCGATCGCAATAGTTGCAAAAGCAATAGCTGGTGAGACGACCATGTGACGACACGTTGATAAAAGATCAAGATGATGGAGATCATAGTGTCATGCCGGTGACGATAGAGATCATGACGGTACTTTGGAGATGGAGATCAAAGGCGCAAGATGATCATGGCCATATCATGTCACATATTTTGATTGCATGTGATGTTTATCCTTTATGCATCTTATTCTGCTTTGTTTGACGGTAGCATTATAAGATGACCTCTCACTAAATTTCAAGGTAAAAGTGTTCTCCCTGAGTAAGCACCGTTGCCAAAGTTCGTCGTGCCGAGACACCACATGATGATCGGGTGTGATAAGCTCAACGTTCATCTACAATGGGTGTAAGACAGTTTTACACACGCAGAATACTCGGGTTAAACTTGTCGAGCCTAGAATATGCAGATATGGCCTTGGAACACTGGAGACCGAAAGGTCGAGCATGAATCATATAGTACATATGATCAACATAGTGAAGTTCACCGTTGAAAACTATTCCATCTCACGTGATGATTAGACATGGTTTAGTTGATTTGGATCACGTGATCACTTAGATGATTAGAGGGATGTCTATCTAAGTGGGAGTTCTTAAGTAATATGATTAATTGAACTTTAATTTATCATGAACTTAGTCCTGGTAGTATTAGCATATCTATGTTGTAGATCAATAGCTCGCGTTTAGCTCCCCTGTTTTATTTTTGATATGTTCCTAGAGAAAACTAAGTTGAAAGATGTTAGTAGCAAGGATGCGGATTGGATCCGTGATCTGAGGTTTATCCTCATTGCTGCATAGAAGAATTATGTCCTTGATGCACCGCTAGGTGACAGACCTATTGCAGGAGCAGATACAGATGTTGTGAACGTTTGGCTAGCTCAATATGATGACTACTTGATAGTTTAGTGCACCATGCTTAACGACTTAGAATTGGGACTTCAAAGACGTTTTGAATGTCATGGACCATATGAGATGTTCCTGGAGTTGAAGTTAATATTTCAAGCAAATAACCGAGTTGAGAGATATGAAGTCTCCAACAAGTTTGATAGCTAAAAGATGGAGGAGAATAGCTCAAGCAGTGAGCATGTGCTCAGATTGTCTGGGTACTACAATCGCTTGAATCAGGTGGGAGTTAATCTTCCAGATAAGATAGCGATTTATAGAATTCTCTAGTCACCATCACCAAGTTAGTAGAACTTAGTGATGAACTATAATATGCAAAGTTAATAATGATAGTGCAACTTATATGTGGCACTGCCCTTTAGGTCATATTGGTGTAAAGCGCATGAAGAAACTCCATGCTGATGGGCTTTTGGAATCACTTGATTATGAATCATTTGATGCTTGTGAACCATGCCTCATGGGCAAGATGACTAAAACTCTGTTCTCCGGAACAATGGAGCAAGCAACTGACTTATTGGAAATAATACATACTTATGTATGCAATCCGATGAGTGTTGAGGCTCACGGTGGGTATCGTTATTTTATGACCTTCACGGATGATTTGAGCAGATATGGGTATATCTACTCGATGAAACATAAGTCTGAAACATTTGAAAAGTTCAAAGAATTTCAGAGTGAAGTGGAAAATCATCGTAACAAGAAAATAAAGTTTCTGCGATCTGATCGTGGAGGAGAATATTTGAGTTACGAGTTTGGTCTTCATTTGAAACAATGCGGAATAGTTTCGCAACTCACGCCACCTGGAACACCACAGCGTAATGGTGTGTCCGAACGTCATAACCGTACTTTATTAGGTATAGTGCAATCTATGATGTCTCTTACTGATTTACCACTATCGTTTTGGGGGTTATGCATTAGAGACATCTGCATTCACATTAAAAAGGGCACCATCTAAATCTGTTGAGACGACACCGTATGAACTATGGTTTAGCAAGAAACCTAAGCTGTCATTTCTTAAAGTTTGGGGTTATGATGCTTGTGTGAAAAAGTTTCATCTTGATAAGCTCAAACCCAAGTCGGAGAAGTGCATCTTCATAGGATACCCAAAAGTTACTGTTGGGTACACCTTCTCTCACAGATCCGAAGGCAAGATATTTGTTGCTGAGAATGGATCCTTTCTAGATAAGGAGTTTCTCTCGAAAGAAGTGAGTGGGAGGAAAGTAGAACTTGATGAGGTAACTGTACCTGCTCCCTTATTGGAAAGTAGTTCATCATAGAAATCTGTTTATGTGACTCCTACACCAATTAGTGAGGAAGCTAATGATGATGATCATGTAACTTTAGATCAAGTTACTACCGAACCTCGTAGGTCAACCAGAGTGAGATCCGCACCAGAGTGGTACGGTAATCCTATTCTGGAGGTCATGTTAATTGACCATGACTAACCTACGAACTATGAGGAAGCGATGATGAGCCCAGATTCCGCGAAATGGCTTGAGGCCATGAAATCTGAGATGGAATCCATGTATGAGAACAAAGGGTGGACTTTGGTTGACTTGCCCGATGATCGGCAAGCCATAGAAAATAAATGGATCTTCAAGAGGAAGACGGACGTTGATAGTAGTGTTACTATCTACAAAGCTAGACTTGTCGAAAAAGGTTTTGACAAAGTTCAAGGTGTTGACTACGATGAGATTTTCTCACTCGTAGCGATGCTTAAGTATGTCCGAATCATGTTAGCAAATTGCCACATTTTATGAAATCTGGCAAATGGATGTCAAAACTACATTCCTTAATGGATTTCTTAAAGAGGAGTTGTATATGATGCAATGATACGTCTCCAACGTATCTATAGTTTTTGATTGCTCCATGCTATATTATCTACTGTTTTGGACATTATTGGGCTTTATTATACACTTTATATTATTTTTGGAACGAACCTATTAACCGGAGGCCGAGCCCATAATTGTTGTTTTTTCCTATTTTAGGGTTTCGAAGAAAAGGAATATCAAACGGAGTCCAAACGGAATGAAACCTTCGGGAACGTGATTTTTGGAAGGAACAAGATCCAGGAGACTTGGACCCTACGTGAAGCAACCAACAGGGAGGCCACGAGGTAGGGGGGTGCGCCTACCCCCCCAGGCGCGCCCTCCACCCTCGTGGCCCCCCTGTTTCTCCACCAACGTACTTCTTCCTCCTATATATACCTACGTACCAATGATCAGATACGGAGCCAAAACCCTAATTCCACCGCCGTAACTTTCTGTATCCACGAGATCCCATCTTGGGGCCTATTCCGAAGCTCCGCCGGAGGAGGCATCGATCACGGAGGGCTTCTACATCAACACCATAGCCCTTCCGGTGAAGTGTGAGTAGTTTACGTCAGACCTACGGGTCCATAGTTATTAGCTAGATGGCTTCTTCTCTCTTTTTGGATCTCAATACAGAGTTCTCCCCCTCTCTTGTGGAGATCTATTCGATGTAATCTTCTTTTACGGTGTGTTTGTTGAGACCGATGAATTGTGGGTTTATGATCAAGTTTATCTATGAACAATATTTGAATCTTCTCTGGATTCTTTTATGTACGATTGGTTATCTTTGCAAGTCTCTTCGAATTATCAGTTTGGTTTGGCCTACTAGATTGATCTTTCTTGCAATGGGAGAAGTGCTTAGCTTTGGGTTCAATCTTGCGGTGTCCTTTCCCAGTGACAGTAGGGGCAGCAAGGCACGTATTGTATTGTTGCCATCGAGGATAACAAGATGGTTGTTTTTATCATAATGCATGAATTTATCCCTCTACATCATGTCATCTTGCTTAAGGCGTTACTCTGTTCTTATGAACGTAATACTCTAGATGCGTGCTGGATAGCGGTCGATGTGTGGAGTAATAGTAGTAGATGCAGGCAGGAGTCGGTCTACTTGTCTTGGACGTGATGCCTATATACATGATCATACCTAGATATTCTCATAACTATGCTCAATTCTGTCAATTGCTCAACAGTAATTTGTTCACCCACCGTAAAATACTTATGCTCTCGAGAGAAGCCACTAGTGAAACCTATGGCCCCCGGGTCTATCTTCATCATCTTAATCTACCAATACTTAGCTATTTTCATTGCCTTTTATTTTACTTTGCATCTTTATCATAAAAATACCAAAAATATTATCTGATCATATCTATCAGATCTCACTCTCGTAAGTGACCGTGAAGGGATTGACAACCCCTTATCGCATTGGTTGCAAGGATTTATTTGTTTTGCGCAGGTGCGAGGGACTCGCGCGTAGCCTCCTACTGGATTGATACCTTGGTTCTCAAAAACTGAGGGAAATACTTACGCTATTTTGCTGCACCACCCTTTCCTCTTCAAGGGAAAACCAACACAAGTGCTCAAGAGGTAGCAAGAAGGATTTCTGGCGCCGTTGCCGGGGAGGTCTACGCAAAAGTAAAACATACCAAGTACCCATCACAAAACCTTATCTCCCGCATTACATTATTTTCCATTTGCCTCTCATTTTCCTCTCCCCCACTTCACCCTTGCCATTTTATTCGCCCTCTCTCTCTATCCTCCTTCTCTTTCTCTATTTTCCTCTTTTTGCCCGTTTCTTGTTTGTTTGTGTGTTGGATTGCTTGCTTGTCACGATGGATCAAGATAATACTAAATTGTGTGACTTTACCAATACCAACAACAATGATTTTATTAGCACTCCGATTGCTCCTCTTACTGATGTTGAATCTTGTGAAATTAATGCTGCCTTGCTGAATCTTGTTATGAAAGATCCGTTTTCCGGCCTTCCTAGTGAAGGTGCCGCTACCCATCTAAATAGCTTCGTTGATTTCTGTGATATGCAAAAGAAGAAAGATGTGGATAACGATATTGTTAAATTGAAGCTATTTCCTTTTTCGCTTAGAGATCGTGCTAAAGCTTGGTTTTCGTCTTTGCCTAAAAATAGCATTGATTCGTGGAATAAGTGCAAGGATGCTTTTATCTCTAAGTATTTTCCTCCCGCTAAGATCACCTCTCTTAGAAACGATATTATGAATTTTAAGCAACTTAATCATGAACATGTTGCACAAGCTTGGGAGAGGATGAAATTAATGATACGTAATTGCCCTACTCATGGTTTGAATTTGTGGATGATTATACAAAAATTTTATGTCGGATTGAATTTTGCTTCTATAAATCTTTTAGATTCGGCCACGGGAGGCACTTTTATGGAAATCACTTTAGGAGAAGCTACTAAACTCCTAGATAATATTATGGTTAATTACTCTTAATGGCACACTGAAAGATCTACTAATAAGAAAGTGCATGCGATAGAAGAAATTAATGTTTTGAGTGGAAAGATGGATGAACTTATGAAATTATTTTCTAATAAAAGTGTTTCTTCTGATCCTAATGATATGCCTTTGTCTACTTTGATTGAGAATAATAATGAATCTATGGATGTGAATTTTGTTGGTAGGAACAATTTTGGTAACAATGCATCTAGAGGAAACTTTAATCCTAGGCCTTATCCTAGTAATTCCTCTAATAATTATGGTAATTCCTACAACAATTCTTATGGAAATTTTAATAAGATGCCCTCTGATTTTGAATCTAATATTGAAGAATTTATTACTTCGCAAAAGAATTTCAATGCTTTGATTGAAGAAAAATTGCTTAAGATTGATGAGTTGGCTAGGAACGTTGATAGAATTTCTCTTGATGTTGGTTCTTTGAAACTTAGATCTATTCCACCTAAGCATGATATCAATGAGTCTCTCAAAGCCATGAGAATTTTCATTGATGAGTGCAAAGAAAGAACCGCTAGGATGCATGCTAAGAAAGATTCCTTTATAAGAGCGTGTTCTTCTAGTTTCCATGATAATAAAGATGAAGATCTAAAAGTTATTGATGTGTCCCCTATTAAATCTTTGTTTTGGAATCTGAATCTTGATAATGATGGGACTGAACATGATCCACCTTTACCTAGAAGGCGTTCGAAAAATTCGGAGTTTTTAGATCTTGATGCTAAAATTGGTAAAAGTGGGATTGAAGAGATCAAAACCCTAGACACTAATGAATCTACTATTTTGGATTTCAAGGTATTTAATTATGATAATTTCTCTTTGATAGATTGTATTTCCTTGTTGCAATCCGTGCTAAATTCTCCTCATGCTTATAGCCAAAATAAAGCGTTTACTAAACATATCGTTGATGCTTTGATGCAATCTTATGAAGAAAAACTTGAGTTGGAAGTTTCTATCCCTAGAAAACTTTGTGATGAGTGGGAACCTACTATTAAAATTAAAATTAAAGATCATGAATGCTATGCTTTGTGTGATTTGGGTGCTAGTGTTTCCATGATCCCAAAGACTTTGTGTGATTTGTTAGGTTTCCGTGATTTTGATGATTGCTCTTTAAACTTGCACCTTGTGGATTACACTATTAATAAACCTATGGGAATAATTAATGATGTTCTTATCGCTGCAAATAGGAATTATGTGCCCGTAGATTTTATCGTTCTTGATATAGATTGCAATCCTTCATGTCCTATTATTCTTGGTAGACCTTTCCTTAGAACGATTGGTGCAATTATTGATATGAAAGAAGGAAATATTAGATTCCAATTTCCGTTAAGGAAAGGAATGGAACACTTTCCTAGAAAGAAAATTAAATTACCTTATGAATCTATTATGAGAGCCACTTATGGATTGCCTACGAAAGATGGCAATACCTAGATCTATCCTTGCTTTTTATGCCTAGCTAGGACGATAGCGCTTGTTGGGAGGCAACCCGATTTTATTTTTATGCCTTGCCTTTTGCTCCTGTTTAGTAATAAATAATTTTTCTAGCCTCTGTTTTGGTTGTGTTTTTTGTGTTTAATTAGTGTTTGTGCCAAGTAGAACCGTTGGGAAGACTTGCGGAAAGTCTTGTTAATCTTGCTGTAAAAAACAGAAACTTTAGCGCTCACGAGAACTGCTGCCATTTTTTGGAAAGTGATATTTAGTTAATTTTTTTTGCAGATGATTAATAGATAAATTCCTCACGTCCAGAAATTTAATTTAGAATTTTTGGGGTTCCAGATCTTGCGCTAGCTACAGATTACTATAGACTGTTCTGTTTTTGACAGATTCTGTTTTTAGTGTGTTGTGTGCCTATTTTGATGAATCTATGACTAGTAAAATAGTTTATAAACCATAGAGAAGTTGGAATACAGTAGGTTTAACACCAATATAAATAAAGAATGAGTTCATTATAGTACCTCGAAGTGGTCTTTTGTTTTCTTTTGCTAACGGAGCTCACGAGATTTTCTACTTTAAGTTTTGTGTTGTGAAGTTTTCAAGTTTTGGGTAAAGATTTGATGGATTATGGAACAAGGAGTGGAAATATCCTCAGCTTGGGGATGCCTATGGCACCCCCAAGATAATCTAAGGACACCTAAAAGCCAAAGCTTGGGGATGCCCCGGAAGGCATCCCCTCTTTCGTCTACTTCCATCGGTAACTTTACTTGGAGCTATATTTTTATTCACCACATGATATGTGTTTTGCTTGGAGCGTCTTGTATGATTTGAGTCTTTGCTTTTTAGTTTACCACAATAATCTTTGCTTTACACACCTTTTGAGAGAGACACACATGATTCGGAAATTATTAGAATATTCTATGTGCTTCACTTATATCTTTTGAGTTATATAGTTTTGCTCTAGTACTTCACTTATACCTTTTAGAGCACAACGGTGGATTTGTTTTATAGAAACTATTGATCTCTCATGCTTCACTTAGATTATTTTGAGAGTATTAAATAGCATGGTAATTTTCTTAAATAATCCTAATATGCTAGGCATACAAGATTAATAATAAAATTCTCTTATGAGTGTTTTGAATACTAAGAGAAGTTTGATGCTTGATGATTGTTTTGAGATATGGAGGTAGTGATATTAAAGTAGTGTTAGTTGAGTAGTTGTGAAATTGAGAAATACTTGTGTTGAAGTTTGCAAGTCCCGTAGCATGCACGTATGGTAAACGTTATGTAACAAATTTGAAACATGAGGTGTTCTTTGATTGTCCTCCTTATGAGTGGCGGTCGGGGACGAGCGATGGTCTCCTACCAATCTATACCCCTAGGAGCATGCGCGTAGTGCTTGGTTTTTGATGACTTGTAGATTTTTGCAATAAGTATGTGAGTTCTTTATGACTAATGTTGAGTACATGGATTGTACGCACTCTCACCTTTCCATCATTGCTAGCCTCTTCGGTACTGTGCATTGCCCTTTCTCACATTGAGAGTTGGTGCAAACTTCGCCGGTGCATCCAAACCCCGTGATATGATACGCTCTTTCACACATAAACCTCCTTATATCTTCCTCAAAACAACCACCATACCTACCTATTATGGCATTTCCATAGCCATTCCAAGATATATTTCCATGCAACTTTCCACCCTCCTGTTTATCATGACACGTTCATCATTGTCATATTGCTTTGCATGATCATGTAGTTGACATCGTATTTGTGGCAAAGCCACCGTTCATAATTTTTCATACATGTCACACTTGATTTATTGCATATCCCGGTACACCGCCGTAGGCATTCATATAGAGTCATACCTTGTTCTAGTGTCGAGTTGTAATCATTGAGTTGTAAATAAATAGAAGTGTGATGATCATCATTTAATAGAGCATTGTCCCAATAAAAAAAGAAGAGAAAGGCCAAATAAAAAATGAAGGCCCAAAAAAATAAAAAATAAAAAGGGACAATGCTACTATCCTTTTTCCACACTTGTGCTTCAAAGTAGCACCATGATGTTCATGATAGAGAGTCTCTTGTTTTGTCACTTTCATATACTAGTGGGAATTTTTCATTATAGAACTTGGCTTGTATATTCCAACAATGGGCCTCCTCAAGTGCCCTAGGTCTTCGTGAGCAAGCAAGTTGGATGCACACCCACTAGTTTCTTTTGTTGAGCTTTCATACATTTATAGCTCTAGTGCATCCGTTGCATGGCAATCCCTACTCCTTGCATTAACATCAATCGATGGGCATCTCCATAGACCATTGATTAGCCTTGTTGATGTGAGACTTTCTCCTTTTTTGTCTTCTCCACATAACCCCTATCATTATACTCTATTCCACCCATAGTGCTATATCCATGGCACACGCTCATGTATTGCGTGAAGGTTTATAAAGTTTGAGATTACTAAAGTATGAAACAATTTCTTGGCTTGTCATCGGGGATGTGCATGATGAGAGCATTCTTGTGTGACGAAAATGGAGCATAACTAAACTATATGATTTTGTAGGGATGAACTTTCTTTGGCCATGTTATTTTGAGAAGACATAATTGCTTAGTTAGTATGCTTGAAGTATTATTATTTCTATGTCAGTATTAAACTTTTATCTTGAATCTTTCGGGTCTGAATATTCATGACACAATTAAGAAGAATTACATTGAAATTATGCCAAGTAGCATTCCACATCAAAAATTCTATTTTTATCATTTACCTACTCGAGGACGAGCAGGAATTAAGCTTGGGGATACTTGATACGTCTCCAACGTATCTATATTTTTTGATTGCTCCATGCTATATTATCTACTGTTTTGGACATTATTGGGCTTTATTATACACTTCTATATTATTTTTGGGACTAACCTATTAACCGGAGGCCCAGCCCAGAATTGCTGTTTTTTGCCTATTTTAGGGTTTCGAAGAAAAGGAATATCAAACGGAGTCCAAACGGAATGAAACCTTTGGGAATGTGATTTTTGGAAGGAACAAGATCCAGGAGACTTGGACCCTACGTCAAGCAACCAACAGGGAGGCCACGAGGTAGGGGGCGCGCCTACCCCCCCCCCCCCCCCCCCCCCCCCCCCCCCCCCCCCCCCCCCCCCCCCCCCCCCCCCGGGCGCGCCCTCCACCCTCGTGGGCCCCCTGATGCTCCACTGACGTACTTCTTCCTCCTATATATACCTACATACCCCAAACGATCAGATACGGAGCCAAAACCCTAATTCCACCGCCGTAACTTTCTGTATCCACGAGATCCCATCTTGGGGCCTATTCCGAAGCTCCGCCGGAGGAGGCATCGATCACGGAGGGCTTCTACATCAACACCATAGCCCTTCCGGTGAAGTGTGAGTAGTTTACCTCAGACCTACGGGTCCATGGTTATTAGCTAGATGGCTTCTTCTCTCTTTTTGTATCTCAATACAAAGTTCCCCCCTCTCTTGTGGAGATCTATTCGATGTAATCTTCTTTTACGGTGTATTTGTTGAGACCGATGAATTGTGGGTTTATGATCAAGTTTATCTATGAACAATATTTGAATCTTCTCTGAGTTCTTTTATGTATGATTGGTTATCTTTGCAAGTCTCTTCTAATTATTAGTTTGGTTTGGCCTACTAGATTGATCTTTCTTGCAATGGGAGAAGTGCTTAGCTTTGGGTTCAATCTTGCGGTGTCCTTTCCCAGCGACAGTAGGGGCAGCAAGGCACGTATTGTATTGTTGCCATCGAGGATAACAAGATGGGGTTTTTTATCATATTGGATGAATTTATCCCTCTACATCATGTCATCTTGCTTAAGGCGTTACTCTGTTCTTATGAACTTAATACCCTAGATGCATGCTGGATAGCGGTCGATGTGTGGAGTAATAGTAGTAGATGCAGGCAGGAGTCGGTCTACTTGTCTTGGACGTGATACCTATATACATGATCATACCTAGATATTCTCATAACTATGCTCAATTCTGTCAATTGCTCAACAGTAATTTGTTCACCCACCGTAAAATACTTATGCTCTCGAGAGAAGCCACTAGTGAAACCTATGGCCCCCGGGTCTATCTTCAGCATATTAATCTACCAATACTTAGCTATTTTCATTGCCTTTTATTTTACTTTGCATCTTTATCATAAAAATACCAAAAATATTATCTTATCATATCTATCAGATCTCACTCTCGTAAGTGACCTGAAGGGATTGACAACCCCTTATCGCATTGGTTGTGAGGATTTATTTGTTTTGCGCAGGTGCGAGGGACTCGCGCGTAGCCTCCTACTGGATTGATACCTTGGTTCTCAAAAACTGAGGGAAATACTTACGCTACTTTGTTGCACCGCCCTTTCCTCTTCAGGGGAAAACCAACGCAAGTGCTCAAGAGGTAGCATGCAACCAGAAGGTTTTGTCGATCCTAAAGGTGCTAACAAAATGTGCAAGCTCCAGCGATCCATCTATGGACTAGTGCAAGCATCTCAGAGTTGGAATATACGCTTTGATAAGTTGATCAAAGCATGTAGTTTTATACAGACTTGTGGTGAAGCCTATATTTACAAGAAAGTGAGTGGGAGCACTACAACATTTCTGATAAATATATGTGAATGACATATTGTTGATCGGAAATAATGCAGAATTTTTTGGAAAGCATAAAGGAGTATTTGAAAGGATTTTTTCAAATAAAGACCTCGGTGAAGCTACTTACATATTGAGCATCAAGATCTATAGAGATAGATCAAGACGCTTGATAAGTTTTTTCAATGAGTACATACCTTGACAGGATTTTGAAGTAGTTCAAAATGGAACAGTCAAAGAAAGAGTTCTTACCTGTGTTACAAGGTGTGAAATTGAGTAAGACTCAAAGCCCGACCACGGCAGAAGATAGAAAGAGAATGAAAGTCATTCCCTATGCCTCAGCCATAGTTTCTATAAAGTATGCCATGTTGTGTACCAGATCTATTGTATACCCTACACTGAGTTTAGCAAGGGAGTACAATAGTGATCTAGGAGTAGATCACTGGACATCGGTCAAAATTATCCTCGGTGGAATAAGGATATGTTTCTCGATTATGGAGGTGACAAAAGGTTCGTCGTAAAGGGTTACATCGATGCAAATTTTTACACTGATCCAGATGACTCTAAGTCTCAATCTAGACACATTTTGAAAGTGGGAGCAATTAGCTAGAGTAGCTCCGTGCAGAGCATTGTTGACATAGAAATTTGCAAAATGCATACGGATCTGAATGTGGCAGACCCATAGACTAAACTTCTCGCACAAGCAAAACATGATCACGCCTTAGTACTCTTTGGGTGTTAATCACATAGCGATGTGAACTAGATTATTGACTCTAGTAAACCCTTTGGGTGTTGGTCACATGGTGATGTGAACTATTGGTGTTAAATCACATGGCGATGTGAACTAGATTATTGACTCTATTGCATGGGAGACTGTAGGAAATATGCCCTAGAAGCAATAATAAAGTTATTATTTATTTCCTTATTTCATGATAAATGTTTATTATTCATGCTAGAATTGTATTAACCGGAAACATAATACATGTGTGAATACATAGACAAACATAGTGTCACTAGTATGCCTCTACTTGACTAGCTCGTTAATCAAAGATGGTTAAGTTTCCTAACCATAGACATGAGTTGTCATTTGATTAATGGGATCACATCATTAGGAGAATGATGTGATTTACTTGACCCATTCCGTTAGCTTAGCACTTGATCATTTAGTATGTTGCTATTGCTTTCCTCATGACTTACACATGTTCCTATGACTATGAGATTATGCAACTCCCGTTTACCGAAGGAACACTTTGTGTGCTACCAAACGTCACAACGTAACTGGGTGATTATAAAGGTGCTCTATAGGTGTCTCCGAAGGTACTTGTTGAGTTGGCGTATTTCGAGATTAGGATTTGTCACTCCGATCGTCGGAGAGGTATCTTCGGGCCCACTCGGTAATACACATCACTATAAGCCTTGCAAGCATTGTAACTAATGAGTTAGTTGCGGGATGATGTATTACGGAATGAGTAAAGAGACTTGCCGGTAATGAGATTGAACTAGGTATTGAGATACCGACAATCGAATCTCGGGCAAGTAACATATCGATGACAAAGGGAACAACGTATGTTGTTATGCGGTTTGACCGATAAAGATCTTCATAGAATATGTAGGAACCAATATGAGCATCTAGGTTCCGCTATTGGTTATTTACCGGAGACGTGTCTCGGTCATGTCTACATAGTTCTCGAACCCGTAGGGTCCGCACGCTTAACGTTCGGTGACGGTTTGTATTATGAGTTTATGTGTTTTGATGTACCGAAGGTAGTTCTGAGTTCCGGATGAGATCGGGGACATGACGAGGAGTCTCGAAATGGTCGAGACGTAAAGATCGATATATTGGACAACTATATTCGGACATCGGAAAGGCTCCGAGTGATTCGGGTATTTTTCGGAGTACCAGAGAGTTATGGGAATTCGTCGGGGAGTATATGGGCCTTATTGGGCTTTAGGGGAAAGAGAGAGGAGAGGCTGCGCCCCCCCAATGCTTAGTCCTAATTGGACTAGGGGGAGGGGCGGCGCCCCCTCCTTCCTTCTCTTCTCTTTTCCATTTTCTTCTCTCCTACTCCTACTACTTGGAAGGGCTCCTAGTTCTACTAGGAAAGGGGGAATCCTACTCCCGGTGGGAGTAGGACTCCCATAGGGCGCGCCATAGAGAGGGCCGACCCTCCCCCCTCCACTCCTTTATAAACCGGGAGGGGGCACCCCTTGGAGACACAACAATTGATCATTGATCGCTTAGCCGTGTGCGGTGCCCCCCTCCACCATAATCCACCTCGATCATATCGTAGCGGAACTCTTCCTCGAAGCTCTGCTGATGGAACTCTTCCTCGAAGCTCTGCTGGATCGGAGTTCGTGGGACGTCATCGAGCTGAACGTGTGCTGAACTCGGAGGTGTCGTGTGTTCGGTACTTGGATCAGTCGAATCGTGAAGACGTATGACTACATCAACCGCGTTGTGCTAACGCTTCCGCTTTCGGTCTACGAGAGTACATGGACACACTCTCCCCTCTCGTTGCTATGCATCACCATGATCCTGTGTGTGCGTAGGAATTTTTTCGGAGTACCGGAGAGTTACGGGAATTCGTCGGGGAGTATATGGGCCTTATTGGGCTTTAGGGGAAAGAGAGAGGATTGGCTGCGCCCCCCAATGCTTAGTCCGAATTGGACTAGGGGGAGGGGCGGCGCCCCCTCCTTCCTTCTCTTCCCTTTTCCCTTTCCTTCTCTCCTACTCATACTACTTGTAAGAGCTCCTAGTTCTACTAGGAAAGGGGGAATACTACTCCCGATGGGAGTAGGACTCTCCTAGGGCGTGCCATAGAGAGGGCCGGCCCTCCCCCTCCTCCACTCCTTTATATACAGGGAGGGGGCACCCCTTGGAGACACAACAATTGATCATTGATCTCTTAGCCGTGTGCGGTGCCCCCCTCCACCATAATCCACCTCGATCATATCGTAGTGGTGCTTAGGCAAGCCCTGCGTCGGTAGCATCATCATCACCGTCATCACGCCGTCGTGCTGACGGAACTCTCCCTCGAAGCTCTGCTGGATCGGAGTTCACGGGACGTCATCGAGCTGAACGTGTGCTGAACTCGGAGGTGCCATGCGTTCGGTACTTGGATCAGTCGGATCGTGAAGACGTATGACTACATCAACCGTGTTGTGCTAACACTTCCGCTTTCGGTCTACGAGTGTACGTGGACACACTCTCCCCTCTCGTTGCTATGCATCACCATGATCCTGTGTGTACGTAGGATTTTTTTTGAAATTACTACGTTCCCCAACACATATGAATATGGAGAATGAAGTCTTCAATCCATACCGCGGGATTTGTGGTTCCATCGTATGATTCGATATTCACGGGTTTGAACCCTTCTAGGAATTCATGTTCCATGACTTCGTCAGTGAAGCAAAGAGGGTGTGCGACGCCTCTATATCAGGCCGCACCGCGACGTAGCTCTGATGGAGTCCGTCTGCGGCTTTCGGCCCGCGCATGACTAGGTTTGTCACGTCCAAATAGATAGCTGTCGTCACGTGTCGAGGCACATCCTCGCGATCCGTAGATCGATCTGGTATGTCCTGCTTTGTTGTTCAGGTCTTGCCGAAGGTCATATGTATGACCGCGAGCTGTTTTACCTCTGTATTTGCGATGAGGCGGGGCGGGCTAGTGTTCGGCTTGAGTTGCCGTTTTATCCCGGCCACGTGGTGGTCGGTCAGCCGCATTGCGTGATGGTGGTATGTACTCCGGCACCTCGTCGTCGAACTGAGGTAGCAATTTGCGCTTCGGGTAGCTTTTGGCTGGGCGCTTGAGGCCGTATTCTTTGACTGCTAGGACATCGATCCATTTATCGTTGAGCAGATCTTGGTCAGCTTGAAGCTGCCGCTGCTTGTTTTTCAGGCTCCTTGCAGTGGCTATTAGCTGGCGCTTGAAGCGCTCCTACTCAAGAGGTTCCTCAGGCACGATGAAATCCTCAGTGCCGAGGCTTGCCTCATCCTCGGAGAGCGAGAGATAATTATTGTCCTCCGAGTCTTCGTGCGTGGCCTGTTTACCAGGGCTAACTTGCCCATCTTCCCATTCATCCTGTTCGGCAGTTGCCTCCATGGGGTTGATACGTCTCCGTCGTATCTATAATTTTTGATTGTTCCATGCCAATATTCTACAACTTTCATATACTTTTGGCAACTTTTTATACTATTTTTGGGAATCACATATTGATCCAGTGCCCAGTGCCAGTTCCTGTTTGTTGCATGTTTTTTGTTTCGCAGAATATCCATATCAAACGGAGTCCAAATGGGATAAAACTTGACAGAGATTTTTTTTGGAATATATATGATTTTTGGGAAGAAAATCCCACGCGAGACGGTGCCCGAGGTGGCCACGAGGCAGGGGGCGCGCCTGCCCCCCTGGGCAAGCCCCTGACCCTCGTGGGCCACATGTAAGGCGGTTGATGCCCTTCTTTCGCCGCAAGAAAGCTAATATCCGGATAGAGATCGTGTTAAAATTTCAACCCAATCGGAGTTAGGGATCTCCGGGAATATAAGAAACGGTGAAAGGGAAGAATCTGAGAACGCAGAAACAGAGAGAGACAGAGAGACAGATCCAATCTCGGAGGGGCTCTCGCCCCTCCCGTGCCATGGAGGCCATGGACCAGAGGGGAAACCCTTCTCCCATCTAGGGAGGAGGTCAAGAAAGAGGAAGAAGGAGGGGGGCTCTCCCCCCTCGCTTCCGGTGGCACCGGAGTGCCACCGGGGGCCATCATCATCACCGCGATCTACACCAACACCTCCGCCATCTTCACCAACATCTCCATCACCTTCCCCCCTCTATCTATAGCGGTCCACTCTCCCGCAACCCGCTGTAAACTCTACTTGAACACGGTGCTTTATGCTTCATATTATTATCCAATGATGTGTTGCCATCCTATGATGTCTGAGTAGATTTTCGTTGTCCTGTCGGTGGTTGATGAATTGCTATGATTGATTTAATTTGCTTGTGGTTATGTTGCTGTCCTTTGGTGCCCATCATATTATTGAGCGCGTGGATCACACCCTAGGGTTAGTTGTATGTTGATAGGACTATGTATTGGAGGGCAAGAGTGACAGAAGCTTCAACCTAGCATAGAAATTGATGCATACGGGATTGAAGGGGGACCAATATATCTTAATGCTATGGTTGGGTTTTACCTTAATGAACATTAGTAGTTGCGGATGCTTGCTAATAGTTCCAATCATAAGTGCATAGAATTCCAAGTCAGGGATGACATGCTAGCAGTGGCCACTCCCACATAATACTTGCTATCGGTCTAGTAAAGTAGTCAATTGCTTAGGGGCAATTTCGCAACTCCTACCACCACTTTTCCACACTCGCTATATTTACTTTATTGTTTCTTTATCTAAACAGCCCCTACTTTTTATTTACGTACTTTTTATTATCTTGCAAACCTATCCAACAACACCTACAAACTACTTCTAGTTTCATACTTGTTCTAGGTAAAGCGAACGTCAAGCGTGCGTAGAGTTGTATCGGTGGTCGATAGAACTTGAGGGAATATTTGTTCTGCCTTTAGATCCTCGTTGGGTTCGACACTCTTACTTATCGAAAACTATTGCGATCCCCTATACTTGTGGGTTATCAAGACCTTTTTCTGGCGCCGTTGCCGGGGAGCAATAGCGTGGGGTGAATATTCTCGTGTGTGCTTGTTTGCTTTATCACTAAGTAATTTTTATTTGTTGTTCTCTATCTTTAGTTATGGATATGGAACACGAAATACCAAAAAAATTAGGTGTACTTGCTACTCATGGAGATGGGGAACCTCCTAAAACCCTCGATGCTGGTTATGTGAAAAATATGATGTACTACTTTAATAATCCTGAGAAAACCCCATTCAATTATGTAATGGGAGTAACATTGGATCAACATGAATACGTTAGGGATTACCGCTTGACACAAAAAGGGAAACTATTATGGGATCAAATTCATATATTGAATTGGTATGCTAGGAAACTATGCTTGAGATATGATTATACTTGTTGCTCTAAGGTGAAGGCTCCACACCTTCCCTTTTCATGTGAATTTAATGATAATGAAACCTTAGCTTCTTATGCGAATGGTATATATGATTACTATGATGTGGAACAAATAGAAGAATTTGTTGCTTTTAAGGGTGCTTATGAAATTGAATCTTTGTTTGAAAACATGAAGCTTATGATGATGATGTTTATAGGCCTGAAAATTTAGCTATCTTAAAATATTGCTATGATAATTATGAATATAATTCCTATATTAATGCGCTTATTGAGAAAGTCTCCGCTGTCCAAGGAGAGACTAATATTTTGCAGGAGTCTATGGAAGAAGAAATTGAAGAAACTGTGAGCTCATTGGATGAAAAAGATGAGGAGGAGAGCGAAGAACAAAAGGAGGAAGAGCGGATTAGCTACCCGTGCCCACCTTCTAATGAGAGTAACTATTCAACTCATACATTGTTTAATTTCCCTTCGTGCTTACCAGAGGATGATTGTTATGATCCCGTTGATTCTTTTGAAATATCCATTTTTGATGATGCTTGTTATGCTTGTGGCCAAGATGCCAATATGAATTATGCTTATGGAGATGAACTTGCTATAGTTCCTTATGTTAAACATGAAATTGTTGCTATTGCACCCACACATGATAGTCCTATTATCTTTTTGAATTCTCCAAACTACACTATATCGGAGAAGTTTGCTCTTATTAAGGAATATATTGATGGGTTGCCTTTTACCGTTGCACAAGATGATTTTGATGAATATAATATGCATGTGCTTGCTGCTCCTACTTGCAATTATTATAAGAGAGGAACTATATCTCCACCTCTCTATGTTTCCAATATGATAAAATTGCAAGAAACTGTTTATACTATGCATTGACCTTTACTATGTGTGCATGAATTGTTCTTTTATGACATGTCGATGCATAGGAAGAGAGTTAGACTTCATAGTTGTATGATATATGTTACTTTGTGCTCATTACTAAATTACAAATCATTGTTAATTAAAATTGGCTTTGATATACCTTGGGATCCGGGTGGATTCATTACTTGAACACTATATGCCTAGCTTAATGGCTTTAAAGAAAGCACTACCAGGGAGACAACCCAGAAGTTTTAGAGAGTCATTTATTTCTGTTGTGTGCTTTTATAAAGTTTAGAAATAAAAATAATGTGCCAAGGTTTGCCTTTAGGATGTTTACATTTGCTTGATGGTTTGTACGGTGCAGGACAGAAACTTTGGCTGTAGTGCGCGATTTTACATTTTTAGCTGGAACGTCAAATGGTTCTTATTTTTTTCACTGTCTTTCTATACAATTTTTTTATTTTTCCTAATTTTGGTAGAATTTTTCAAGTATCAGAAGTATGGTGAATGTTCAGATTATTACAGACTGTTCTGTTTTAGACAGATTCTGTTTTTGATGCATAGTTTGCTTGTTTTGATGAAACTATCAATTTATATTAGTGGATTAAGCCATTAAAAAGTTATATTACAGTAGACACAATGCAAAAAACAAAATATGAATTGGTTTGCAACAGTACTTAGAGTAGTGGTTTGCTTTATTATACTAACGGATCTTACCGAGTTTTCTGTTGAAGTTTTCTGTGGATGAAGTGTTCGATGATCGAGAAGGTCTCGATGTGAGAAGAAGGAAGAGAGGCAAGAGCTCAAGCTTGGGGATGCCCGAGGCACCCCAAGTAAATATTCAAGGAGACTCAAGCGTCTAAGCTTGGGGATGCCCCGGAAGGCATCCCCTCTTTCTTCAACAAGTATCGGTATGTTTTCGGATTCGTTTCGTTCATGCGATATGTGCAATCTTGGAGCGTCTTTTGCATTTAGTTTTCATTTTTCTTTTATGCACCATGCTGGTATGAGATGGTCCTTGGTTGATTTATAGAATGCTCTTTGCACTTCACTTATATCTTTTGAGTATGGCTTTATAGAATGCTTCATGTGCTTCGCTTATATCATTTGAAGTCTGGATTGCTTGTTTCTCTTTACATAGAAAACCGCCATTTGTAGAATGCTCTTTTGCTTCACTTATATTTGTTAGAGCGTGAGCATATCTTTTGTAGAAAGAATTAAACTCTCTTGCTTCACTTATATCTATTTAGAGAGATGACAGGAATTGGTCATTCACATGGTTAGTCATAAAATCCTACATAAAACTTGTAGATCACTGAATATGATATGTTTGATTCCTTGCAATAGTTTTGCGATATAAAGATGGTAATATTAGAGTCATGCTAGTGGGTAGTTGTGGATTGTAGAAATACTTGTGTTGAGGTTTGTGATTCCCGTAGCATGCACGTATGGTGAACCGTTATGTAACGAAGTTGGAGCATGAGGTATTTATTGATTGTCTTCCTTATGAGTGGCGGTCGGGGACGAGCGATGGTCTTTTCCTACCAATCTATCCCCCTAGGAGCATGCGCGTAGTACTTTGTTTCGATGACTAATAGATTTTTGCAATAAGTATGTGAGTTCTTTATGACTAATGTTGAGTCCATGGATTATACGCACTCTCACCCTTCCATCATTGCTAGCCTCTCTAGTACCGCACAACTTTCGCCGGTACCATAAACCCACCATATACCTTCCTCAAAACAGCCACCATACCTACCTATCATGGCATTTCCATAGCCATTCCGAGATATATTGACATGCAACTTCCATCATCATCAGATACATGACTTGAGCATTCATTGTCATATTGCTTTGCATGATCATAAGATAGCTAGCATGATGTTTTCATGGCTTGTCCGTTTTTTGATGTCATTGCTACGCTAGATCATTGCACATCCCGGTACACAGCCGGAGGCATTCATATAAAGTCATATCTTTGTTCTAGATATCGAGTTGTAATATTGAGTTGTAAGTAAATAAAAGCGTGATGATCATCATTATTAGAACATTGTCCCATGTGAGGTTATCAAAATAAAAGTGGCCAAAGAAGCCCCCCCCCAAAAAAAGAGAGAGGCCAAAGAAGCCTACAAAAAAAGAGAAAAAAAATAAAAAATGAGAGAAAAAGAGAGAAGGGGCAATGTTACTATCCTTTTACCACACTTGTGCTTCAGAGTAGCACCATGTTCTTCATATAGAGAGTCTCTTGAGTTATCACTTTCATATACTAGTGGGAATTTTCATTGTAGAACTTGGCTTGTATATTCCAACAACGGGATTCCTCAAATGCCCTAGGTCTTCATGAGCAAGCAAGTTGGATGCACACCCACTTAGTTTCAGTTAGAGCTTTCATATACTTATAGCTCTAGTGCATCCGTTGCATGGCAATCCCTACTCACTCACATTGATATCTATTGATGGGCATCTCCATAGCCCGTTGATACGCCTAGTTGATGTGAGACTATCTTCTCCTTTTTGTCTTCTCCACAACCACCATTCTATTCCACCTATAGTGCTATGTCCATGGCTCACGCTCATGTATTGCGTGAAAGTTGAAAAGGTTTGAGAACGTCAAAAGTATGAAACAATTGCTTGGCTTGTCATCGGGGTTGTGCATGATGTGAGTATTTTGTGTGAAGAAGATGGAGCATAGCCAGACTATATGATTTTGTAGGGATAACTTTCTTTGGCCATGTTATTTTGAAAAGACATGATTGCTTTATTAGTAGGCTTGAGGTATTATTGTTTTTATGTCAAATGATAGACTATTGCTTTGAACCACTCGTGTCTTAATATTCATGCCATGATTAGATATGTGATTAAGATTATGCTAGGTAGCATTCCACATCAAAAATTATCTTTTTTATCATTTACCTACTCGAGGACGAGCAGGAATTAAGCTTGGGGATGCTGATACGTCTCCATCGTATCTATAATTTTTGATTGTTCCATGCCAATATTCTAAAACTTTCATATACTTTTGGCAACTTTTTATACTATTTTTGGGACAAACATATTGATCCAGTGCCCAGTGTCAGTTCCTGTTTGTTGCATGTTTTTTGTTTCATAGAATATCCATATCAAACGGAGTTCAAACGGGATAAAAATTGACGGAGATTTTTTTTGGAATATATATGATTTTTGGGAAGAAAAATCCACGCGAGACGGTGCCCGAGGTGGCCACGAGGCAGGGGGCGCGCCCCTGACCCTCTTGGGCCACCCGTAAGGCGGTTGACGCCCTTCTTTCGCCGCAAGAAAGCTAATATCCGGATAGAGATCGTGTTAAAATTTCAGCCCAATCGGAGTTACGGATCTCCGGGAATATAAGAAACGGTGAAAGGGAAGAATCTGAGAACGCACAAACAGAGAGAGACAGAGAGGCAGATCCAATCTCGGAGGGGCTCTCTCCCCTCCCGTGCCATGGAGGCCATGGACCAGAGGGGAAACCTTTCTCCCATCTAGGGAGGAGGTTAAGGAAGAAGAAGAAGAAGAAGAAGAAGAAGGGGGGGCCTCTCCCCCTCGCTTCCGGTGGCACCGGAGTGCCACCGGGGGCCATCATCATCACCGCGATCTACACCAACACCTCCGCCATCTTCACCAACATCTCCATCACCTTCCCCCCTCTATCTACAGCGGTCCACTCTCCCGCAACCCGCTGTACCCTCTACTTGAACACGGTGCTTTATGCTTCATATTATTATCCAATGATGTGTTGCCATCCTATGATGTCTGAGTAGATTTTCGTTGTCCTGTCGGTGGTTGATGAATTGCTATGATTGATTTAATTTGCTTGTGGTTATGTTGCTGTCCTTTGGTGCCCATCATTTGATTGCGCGCGTGGATCGCACCCTAGGGTTAGTTGTATGTTGATAGGACTATGTATTGGAGGGCAAGAGTGACAGAAGCTTCAACCTAGCATAGAAATTGATGCATACGGGATTGAAGGGGGACCAATATATCTTAATGCTATGGTTGGGTTTTACCTTAATGAACATTAGTAGTTGCGGATGCTTGCTAATAGTTCCAATCATAAGTGCATAGAATTCCAAGTCAGGGATGACATGCTAGCAGTGGCCTCTCCCACATAATACTTGCTATCGGTCTAGTAAAGTAGTCAATTGCTTAGGGGCAATTTCGTAACTCCTACCACCACTTTTCCACACTCGCTATATTTACTTTATTGTTTATTTATCTAAACAGCCCCTACTTTTTATTTACGTACTTTTTATTATCTTGCAAACCTATCCAACAACACCTACAAAGTACTTCTAGTTTCATACTTGTTCTAGGTAAAGCGAACGTCAAGCGTGCGTAGAGTTGTATCGGTGGTCGATAGAACTTGAGGGAATATTTTTTTCTTCCTTTAGCTCCTCGTTGGGTTCGACACTCTTACTTATCGAAAACTGTTGCGATCCTCTATACTTGTGGGTTATCAGGGGTCTTCGTTGTCTTCGGTACCTTCCGGAGTGTTATCTTCTCCTGTGCCGGTGTTGTTGTCTTTTCTGCGGCGTGACTTTGAGCGGTGCTGCTGATGCCAGCGCTTTGATTATATCTTGGGAGGTTTGTCCTCAACTGGATCTTCCTTGTCATCGCCGCTATTCTCTTTTGGTGCATCCACCATGTATACATCATACGTGGAAGTGGCCGTCCAGCGTCTGGTAAACGACGGGTTTTGAGCCTCTTCTTCTCCGACATCCTCGCCCATACCGTCAATGTCGTCGAAGCCGTAATCAAGCATGTCAGTTAAGTCTTCGGCAGTGGCTATGATGTGGGCGGTGGGTGGGAAGCGAAATTCTCCATCGTCAGCCTCCAATTTGAACCGGATACAGTTCGGTTGTGGGCCCTCCCGCTAAGGATAGCGCTCTTTAACGAGTTTAACACGTCGCCCAAGGGCGAGTGTCGGAAGATGTCCGCGGAGCTGAATTCGACGATCGATGACCGATCAAGATTGACATACGCGGACGCACAAGGTTCGAAACCTGTAGGTGAAGACGAGTCCATGGTTCCGGTGACATAGATGTCACTTGAAGTTAAGTCTGTGTGCAGCTCCAACACCGCTGAGTCTGTGGCTTCCGCGGAGGGGTTGAGCTTCCCATCTTCGGATGGCGCGATCTGCTCCGGATCTAGGGCCAGAGCAGCTATAGGTACTAACTCCTGCACATGGACCAATGACAAATTTACGTCATGCTCATCATGGTGGCAGGGAGCGGTTGCCGTGGTCTCGAATCCGTCGAAGATCAAGTCTCCACGGATATCTGCGATGTAGTTCAAGCTTCCAAATCTGACCTGGTGGCCAGGGGAGTAGCTTTCGATCTGCTCCAGATGGCCAAGCAAGTTGTCCCACAGTGCGAAGCCACCGAACACGAAGATCTGTCTGGGAAGGAAGACTTCCCCTTGGACAGCGTCGTTGTAGATGATTGAAGGAGCCATCAAACCTTTTGACGACAGCACAGTGGAACTCTCAATGAAAGCACCAATGTCAGTGTCAAAACCGTTGGATCTCAGATAGGGGGTCCCGAACTGTGCGTCTAAGGTCGATGGTAATAGGAGACGGGGGACACAATGTTTACCCAGGTTCGGGCCCTCTCTATGGAGGTAATACCCTACTTCCTTCTTGATTGATCTTGATGAATATGAGTATTACAAGAGTTGATCTACCACGAGATCGTAATGGCTAAACCCTACAAGTCTAGCCTGTCTGACTATGATTATGAGGATGTATCTACGGACCTAGCCCTCCGGTTTATATAGACACCGAAGGGATCTAGGGTTACATAAGGTCGGTTACAGAGAAAGGAATCTTCATATTTTGTCGCCAAGCTTTCCTTCCACGCCAAGGAGAATCCCATCCGGACAGGGTAGAGTCTTCGGTCTTTGTATCTTCACAGCCCATCAGTCCGGCCCATGTCCAATAGGTCGAACACTCGAGGACCCCTTAGTCCAGGACTCCATCAATATGCCCCCGTTGCTAGACTTGAGCCCATACACATCTTACTTGCTTATGCCAATCATCATGATACCACATTGTATTAAATGGACATTAAAAGTGCTTTTCCAAATGGTGAAATTGAGGAGGAAGTTATGTTAAACAACCTCCTGGCTTTGTTAATCCTAAGAAACCTGACCATGTTTACAAACTTCACAAAGCTCTTTATGGTCTTAAATAAGCTCCTAAAGCGTGGTATAAATGCTTGACCAAGTTCCTTATTGAAAAAGGCTTTGAAATTGGAAACATGATTCTACTCTTTTTACTAAAAGGGTTAATGGAGAATTATTTGTGTGCCAAATTTATGTTGATATCATCATATTTGGTTCGACTAACCCTCATTTTAGTGAAAAGTTTGGAAGGCTAATGTCGGAGAAGTTTGAGATGTCTATGATGAGTGAACTCAAGTTCTTTCTTGGTTTGCAAATCAAGCAAACTAAGGAAGGTACCTTTGTTTCCCAAACAAAGTATACCAAGGACTTATTCAAGAAGTTCAACATGCAAGAATGCAAAGGTATGAATACACCCATGCCTACTAGTGGACATCTTGACTTGACCAACGATGGCGAACCGGTTGACCAAAAGGATTACCGGTCTATGATTGGTTCATTGTTATATCTATGCACCTCCCATCCCGATATTATGCTAAGTGTGTGCATGTGTGCACGATATCAAGCGGCCCACAAAGAATGCCATCTTAAGGCTGTGAAAAGGATAGTGAGATACATAATTCATACACCAATTTTTGGCATTTGGTATCCTAAGAGGTCCTCTCTTGATCTTGTTGGCTACTCCGACTCGGACTATGCCGGTGACAAGGTTGATAAAAAGTCCACTTCGGGTACTTGTAAATTTCTTGGTAGATCTCTTGTGTCTTTGTCCTCCAAGAAACAAAACTCGGTATCCTTATCCACCGCCGAAGCGGAATACATTGCCGCCGGTTCATGTTGTGCTCAATTACTTTGGATGACCCAAACTCTTAAAGACTATGGGATATGTGTGAAACATGTTCCATTTCTTTGTGATAATGAAAGTGCTATTAAGATTGCTCACAATCCCGTGCAACATTCTCGAACTAAGCATATTGAAGTTCGTCATCATTTCATTTGAGAGCATGTTGTTAAAGGAGACATTGATCTTAAGCATGTTCGTATCTATAAGCAATTGGTGGATATATTTACCAAACCGCTTGATGAGAAAGTATTTTGCCGTTTGAGAGGTGAATTGAACATCATTGATGCTTCAAACTTGGAGTAGAAACTCCATTTGGATATGTGACGCCCGGGTAATCAAGCTACAGTAACCTCTGCTAATGATGCCACATCACCTCGATTACTGTTGCTAATCTCGCGTTAGTTCGAAAACAGTTCGATTTCAAATTCAAAATCAAGCAAACATTAAAAGTTATCAAATATTAAAACTAAAATGTTCGGGGTGATTCAAATAATCCATATTAAATATTGGTGAAGAAACCCCACTGTTATAAAATCTTTAAATACTCTAAAGCGAATAAAACAGTAGCAAAACAATTATTGAAATGCCTTTTATAATTAATAAAATGTTAAGCTATCCTATTTAGGGACTAAACTTTATATGGTAGTACTAATTTACGGGTCATTTTGTACTTTACAAAGCTAAAATTAAGGAGGAACAAAGTAAAACAGAAAAGAAACAAAATATATAAAAGAAAATTAAACAAAAAAACAACAAAAAAGGGGCCTCGTGGCCAACTGGACCTCGGCCCAACCAGTGACCCAGCTGGTCCCAGCCGCCCGAATGGGCCGGCCCACCCCGCGCCCTAGCCTACTAATCCCCCCCACGACCGAAACCCTAACCTACCCCCACCCCCGCTCTCCCCACGACGCCCCCCTCCTTTCTCCCGATCTGGATCGGGATCCAGAGGAGGCCGACGCCGCTCGACGCTGCCCCGCGCCCGGAGCTCGCCGCCCCCCCACGCCAGGACGCCGCCACCTCGACGTCCTCCTCCACTCCGTCGCGCATCCCCGTCCCCCTCCACAACGGCCCTCCCCGGCCTCCACCGACCCCCGCTGCCCCGCTCCCTACAACGCACCGTGAGCCGCCCCCTCCTCCTTTCCCCGCGATCACCGCCGCTCACGCGCCCGCCGCCCGCCGCCCGCGCCCGCTGCCGCTCGGCCATGCCCTTGGCCGCGGCTTCCACCCCGCGCGCGCTCCGGCCCCGCGCTCACCGCTGCCGCGCCGCGCCCTGGCCGCGCGCCGCTCCGCTTGGCTGCGCCCGTCGCCCCGCCCCGACGCGCCTCGCCTGCGCTGCTCGCTCGCCGTGGCTGGCATCCACGCCCGCATGCGCCCGCCTGGGCCGTCCCGTGCCACCGCAGCCCCACCCGCTCCTGCCTTTTGCCTTGGCCGCGCGCGCCTGCGCTGCGCGCCCCCTTGTCGTGCTGCTCCGGCGCCCTGCCGTGGCCAGTGCCCCGCCGTGGCCAGCACCCCCTGGTAACGTGGGCGTGCGCCCAAACGGGCAGCGCCCAGCACCCGCATCCGCACCTGTGCGCCGGCGCCCGCTAAGGCCCCCTGACCCAATGACATGTGGGGCCTAGCCCCTGGAACGTTTATAAAAAAAGATTAAAAGGAAATAATAAAAAATATTAATTAATTAATTGGTTAATTAAATTAATTAACTTAACTAATCCGGATTAGATTAACCTAATAACTAATTAAACTAATTAACTACTATTAATTAACATAACTAATCTGTTAACTAAACTAATTAACCTGGTTAATTAGTTAACAGACAATGACATGTGGGTCCCACTCGACCCACCTGTCTGTTTGACTGGTCAACCGACCAGTTGACCTGCTGACATCACTCTGATGTCATGTCTGCGTCATCATTCACTGTTCTGGATAATGTTGGGTTTAAATAAATAATTAAAATCAGAAAATGATTTAAATCTTTAGAAAATCATATCTTTTAATCCGTAATTCGGATGAAAATACATTATACATGAAAGTTGCTCAGAACGACGAGACGAATTCGAATACGCAGCCCGTTCGTGCGCCACACATCCCTAGCATAGCAAACATGCAACTTTTCCTCTCCGATTCATCTGTCTGAAAACGCGAAACACCGGGGATATTTTCCCGGGTGTTTTCCCCCTTCACCGGTATCACCTCATACCGCGTTAGAACATGTTTAGCTTTGCCTATTGTCCTGATATGCACTTGCTTGCTATGTATTTACTGTTTCTCCCCCTCTTCTCTTCGGTAGACCCCGTGACGATGCTGATGTCCCTGTGGTCGACTACGTCACCGACGACCCCTCCTTCTTGTCTGAGCAACCAGGCAAGCCCCCCCTTTGATCACTAGATATCGCCTACTCTTCTCTATACTGCTTGCATTAGAGTAGTGTAGCAGGTTACTGCTTTCCGTTATTCCTATCTTGATGCATAGCCTATCCTTGCTACTACTGTTGTTACCTTTACCTGCAATCCTAAATGCTTAGTATAGGATGCTAGTGTTCCATCAGTGGCCCTACACTCTTGTCCGTCTGCCATGCTATACTACTGGGCCGTGATCACTTCGGGAGGTGATCACGGGCATTTACTATATACTCTACATTGATACATTACCTGTGATACTATTTGGAGATGGGGGCTGAAGGGGCAGGTGGCTCCATCCCGGTAGAGGTGGGCCTGGGTTCCCGACGGCCCCCGACTGTTACTTTGTGGCGGAGCGACAGGGCAGGTTGAGACCACCTAGGAGAGAGGTGGGCCTGGCCCTGGTCGGCGTTCGTGGATACATAACATGCTTAACGAGATCTTGGTATTTGATCTAAGTCTGGCTACTGGCCTATACGCACTAACCATCTACGCGGGGACAGTTATGGGCACTCGACGTCGTGGTATCAGCCGAAGCCTTCGTGACGTCAGCGACTGAGCGGCGCGCGCCGGATTGGACTGGAACGCCTACTAGGCTAGGTCTGCTTCCGGCCGCGTTCGCAACGTGCAGGTGTGCAAAGGGCGATGGGCCCAGACCCCTGCGCCATAGGATTTAGACCGGCGTGCTGACCTCTCTGTTGTGCCTAGGTAGGGCTGCGACGTGTTGATCTTCCGAGGCCGGGCATGACCCAGGAAAGTGTGTCCGGCCAAATGGGATCGAGCGTGTTGGGTTATGTGGTGCACCCCTGCAGGGAAGTTAATCTATTCGAATAGCCGTGATCTTCGGTAACAGGACGACTTGGAGTTGTACCTTGACCTTATGACAACTAGAACTGGATACTTAATAAAACACACCCTTCCAAGTGTTGGGTTTCGTAGTAATTTCAAAAAATTTCCTACGCACACGCAAGATCATGTGATGCATAGCAACGAGGGGGAGAGTATTGTCTACGTACCCAAAGCAGACCGACTGCGGAAGCGATGACACAACGTAGAGGAAGTAGTCGTACATCTTCACGATCCAACCGATCAAGCACCGAATCTACGGCACCTCCGAGTTCGAGCACACGTTCAGCTCGATGACGATCCCCGGACTCCGATCCAGCAAAGTGTCGGGGAAGAGTTTCGTCAGCACGACGGTGTGGTGTCGATCTTGATGTACTACAGCAGCAGGGCTTCGCCTAAACTCCGCTACAGTATTATCGAGGTATATGGTGGCAGGGGGCACCGCACACGGCTAAGGAATAGATCACGTGGATCAACTTGTGTCTAGAGGTGTCCCCTGTCTCCGTATATAAAGGAGGAGAGGAGGGGAGGCTGGCCGGCCAAGGAGGGAGGCGCAGGAGAGTCCTACTCCCTCTGGGAGTAGGATTCCCCCCCCCCCAATCCTAGTCCAACTAGGATTCCTCGGAGGGGAAGGGAGAGAGGGGGGCCGGCCACCTTCTCCTAGTCCTAATAGGACTAGGGGATAGGACTAGGGGAGGGGGAAGTGGCGCAGCCACCTTGGGCTGCCCCTTTCTCCTTTCCACTAAGGCCCATGAAGGCCCATATGGCTCCCGGGGGGTTCTGGTAACCCTCCCGGTACTCCGGTAAAATCCCGATTTCACCCGGAACACTTCCGATGTCCAAACATAGGGGCGGGACAGTTATGGGCACTCGACGTCGTGGTATCAGCCGAAGCCTTCGTGACGTCAGCGACTGAGCGGCGCGCGCCGGATTGGACTAAGCCGCCTATTAGGCTAGTCTGCTTCCGGCCGCGTTCGCAACGTGCAGGTGTGCAAAGGGCGATGGGCCCAGACCCCTGCGCCATAGGATTTAGACCGGCGTGCTGACCTCTCTGTTGTGCCTAGGTAGGGCTGCGACGTGTTGATCTTCCGAGGCCGGGCATGACCCAGGAAAGTGTGTCCGGCCAAATGGGATCGAGCGTGTTGGGTTATGTGGTGCACCCCTGCAGGGAAGTTAATCTATTCGAATAGCCGTGATCTTCGGTAACAGGACGAATTGGAGTTGTACCTTGACCTTATGACAACTAGAACCGGATACTTAATAAAACACACCCTTCCAAGTGTGCCAGATACAACCGGTGATCGCTCTCTCACAGGGCGACGAGGGAAGGATCATCGGTTAGGGTTATGCTATGCGATGCTACTTGGAGGACTTCAGTCTACTCTCTTCTACATGCTGCAAGATGGAGGTGGCCAGAAGCGTAGTCTTCGACAGGATTAGCTATCCCCCTCTTATTCTGGCTTTCTGCAGTTCAGTCCACCGATATGGCCCTTTACACATTTACCCATGCATATGTAGTGTAGCTCCTTGCTTGCGAGTACTTTGGATGAGTACTCACGGTTGCTTTCTCCCTCTTTTCCCCCTATCCCTTCTACCTGGTTGTCGCAACCAGATGTTGGAGCCCAGGAGCCAGATGCCACCTTCGACGACGACTCCTACTACACCGGAGGTGCCTACTACTACGTGCTGCCTGCTGACGACGACCAGGAGTAGTTTAGGAGGATCCCAGGCAGGAGGCCTGCGCCTCTTTCGATCTGTATCCCGGTTTGTGCTAGCCTTCTTAAGGCAAACTTGTTTAACTTATGTCTGTACTCAAATATTGTTGCTTCCGCTGACTCGTCTATGATCGAGCTCTTGTATTCGAGCCCTCGAGGCCCCTGGCTTGTAATATGATGCTTGTATGACTTATTTTATTTGTAGAGTTGTGTTGTGATATCTTCCTGTGAGTCCCTGATCTTGATCGTACACGTTTGCGTGTATGATTAGTGTACGATTGAATCGGGGGCGTCACAAGTTGGTATCAGAGCCGACTGCCTGTAGGAATCCCCCTTCCACGCTCCTTGGCCGAAGTTGAGTCTAGACATTACAAAAACTTTTACTAACATGGCTGTGCGGCCCATGGGCCCACGTCGCCGTTGGGTGGTATTAGGATCTTTTATTCCTCGTCTATACTCTGGGACTCTGATCTCTCTTCTATTCGGGTTAAATGATTTTGCTAAAATCTAACTTTAGGTTCTCGAAAATACTTCCTCCCGAAGAGCCCCATTCAGGCCAAATGATCGCCTGCTGCACCAGAAGATTTCGTAGTTACTCTTTGCTACTCTTTCGAGACTTTGTGCCCATCGCCTTTGTAAATCTCCTACCACTGTTATATCATTAAGGATAACTACATCCACTTGCCCTTTCAAATCCCATTGATCCTGTTATTACAAGATACACCGAAAATTCTCTGTATTGTTCCGAGAATATTTTGTGCCTACTGACTTGCTGTTCTCTGTCACCTGAATACCCCTACGGATAATTCTCGCACTTATCGAGTATCCGCTCTTTCCGAGTTGTTCATGTGTTTCGCCAAAGATTTCAAAATATCATTCGATCTTCCGAAAATCCCGAGCAGCCTATTGCTCTTGAAATTCTCGCTTGCTTGAATTATGGATAATCCCATAAGTATTGTAATCTTATTGGCATCCCTTGTCACTATCATCTTGAGTCCATCGATTCAATAAATTACGAATGCTCACAATCCTCAACCAGATCCTAAAATTCATCCTTCCGACTCAGACGCCATTTTAAACATGAGCTGGAGCATTGCTTCTGATCCCTTGAATTGGAAATGATAGTTCCTTTGCATTTGATCTTTGAATTAGTCAGTTGTTTCTATAATCCGATGCCCTTAAATTCCTTCTTCCTTTGATTGAGTATCGATACTCGCATCAGCTCCGTTGTAGACCACAAGACCCCTTGTTGGATTATTATCCGACATTGTCCTTCATATTCAATAACCTTGTGAGCCTTTCCATGGGTATATAATGCCTTTGGTAATTTGTATCCTCTGCTATGATAATCCTACTCTACTTTCGAGCTTGTATTGTTTACTCCAAAGTTTGTGGTATATGTTCCTAAGATGCCCTGATGGGTTGAACCTATGCCTTTCTTAATCTGTGTGAACCCAAAAGTTTTCACGGGTCATACTCCTCTGGTAATTCACCAGGTAGGTTTTGACACTGAAATCATTTTTAACTAGAGCAGTGAATGAAAGGTTATGCATTGAAGAAGTGGGAGTCGACCTTGAACCGTGCGTTCATGCCTATGGACACGATGTAGATCTTATCCTTAAAGCTTCTCTTAATTAATTATTCCTTTGGTATAAGTTCATCTTATATCTGGGATCTGGCCTTTTGCAATCGTGGTTCCGACCATGTTCTCCTTTAAATACCATTTCTCGTGCAAGTTTAAGCACTTGTTTTCTGCGGAGTAATACCCCAGACCAACCTCTACTTTGATTTGTCGTTGAGTATTACCCCCCTAGTATCTCAAGATTATCACGGAACTGTATAACCTCTTATGAGTTCTTCATCAAGTGCTACATTCTCATTGATTCCAATTTTTCATGGGCTCTGAGTAATTTAACACTCAAAGACATCGATAACTGAATCGAGTCCGCACTGCGATTCAACAACTCTTATTAATCTTCAATACATACGAGTTTGTACTCGATCGTGTCATTCCCAGCTGATTGACCACATCATCATCGTCAGGCTAACTGCTTGACCATTCTACCCATGTCCTTCATCCTCGGGACACAATCCCGACAGTGCTCTAAGCTTACATCGAACTTTCACCATCATATTGTTTGTCTTGAGAGACAACTCTGAATTCTGAGATGGCATCTTATCTATGGTTATAATAACCTTTTGCTTCACCATTCCCTTGGCTTGATGTCATCGCCAAGAGATTGCATCCTCATGGAGCCTCTCGACAAAATTTGTTGTGATCATCATCATGATTTTAACTCCTTCCAGGATACCAATCGAACTCATGATGAGAAATACCATCCTTGCCCTCGATGATTTGTGTTATCATCGACCACTTATTGCCTTTTGTTCAACACAAACTTGTTCATGTTTTGTATTATACCTTGAGTTCCTTGTTACACAACATTGTTCTTCTTACCTTGGATATTACCACATTTTATGGCAAGAATGTCGTGAGAATTTCACCACCTCTTAAAAATTCTTGATACTAGTGATACTTATTGCCATCGTAGTTCATTCCTTGCTCCCCGTGTTATTTCTTACTCGGGAAACTGACAATTGAACTATGACGTGCGAATGCGAAACTTCTAGCCACCCTATTGCTTTGAAGTTAATGGTTGCCATTTCATTCTTAGACCATTGGTTATCGAATCACCATTCTAACACTGATCATGCTACCTATGCCTATATTTTGGGCGCACATTTCAACCAATGTTTAATTGTGTATGTTTTCCTCGAGCATACATCATTATACCATTTGATCTGACAAATGTTATCTTCTTGCTCACATAGTTGTGGAAATCCATCTTTTGGAAAACTCATTGAATTGTCGCTGAGTTCATCAGCCACCTCCTCATTATCTCCTTGATTTAATGATGAACTCTTGTTTTGGAACTCGCTTCCATACTTCAATTCCCGAGAATCTTACAATGTCACCTCGACAATTTGTGTTGCACCTTTCTTCTCAGGCATCCTGAGTCTAAGGTATCCTAACACCAATTAGATCTGAATCTCGGTCAGATATGATGGTTGGAACATATTTTCAAGAGTTATAACATTGGTCCCTATATGCCCTGGTAAGGCGATGTCATGCCTAGCACACCTGACCAGAGGACCTAGTGTTATAGTTTCCTTTTAACAAGGTTAAATCATTTTTCCATGAGGAAATTGAATGCCTTGTTTAATAAGTTTATCCTGATGGATCCTTTGTGTAGCCGAAGTCCAATCTTTGCTTGAAGACCATGTCAATACTATCTCGAAGCATGTCTATGGTACTCCGATTTTCAACAAGAACATTTGAAGTCCAATGCTAAATGTTTCCTGCTCAATTATCCAAACACCGCTATATGGGTAATATCATGAAATTTCTCTCCCCTACCTAAAGAGTTTTCTACATTATATCCTGACATGGATATCATGCTCTGTTTGTCCTTGGGAAGGGTATACCCCTGGTATATGTGTCAAACACATTTTCCTTTCCATTGTTCTGTCTGATCTGATGATCACATTTTATTTTCCATTGATTTGTTTAACCTTCCTTGTGATCCATAGGATCTAAGCAGTAATATTCTTCTGCTTATGTAAACACCTTGGTGTACAACCGTGTCAGTAAGACCCTGTTGAAATTGTCGATAGCATTCCGGTCACCACCGATGGACGAGAACTTTACCTATTGGTCCGCCTCGTTGCAACGAGCAGGAAAATGGTTCTCTTCGTCCCTCGCCCTTGGTACCAACGTTGTTGCCGACATAACTGACATGGTACTCACTGACATGCCTTGCTATCATGACCGTGCAAGATGACACTGCTCCTATTAAAAAAAACCACATGGTGGGCCCATAACCCACAGTTCCACAGGATCGAAACCCGACTCTCCTGTACAACCCTGTTTCTAATGGTTATTCTCCATGCTTGGCTTCGTATTTAATTCATGGGCCACCTTTCTAGTGCTCTATTCTGGTATCAGATGCAATGCGTATTCCCATTGCTCTAAAGCCCTTTCACACTTTGTTTCAGGCAACAAACGATTGCCCATGCGCTTGAAAGTTCTACTTTGCATCTTCTTACTTTGCTCTCGATAATTTCGTAAGTTTCAATTCGAGAGTTACTTTTCGCCACCTTCCCTAATGTTATCTACCGGATAAGCAACCGTGTAGAGTTCCCTTCCTTCGAGTTACCCCTTATCATTTTACGTAAGTAAGATGGAGTTCCCAAAGAAAGGATGCCTACTTCATCATGATGACCGAAGCAGAGAAATGAAGACATCAATGTAGTGGATCGACAGCTTCGAGAAGAGCAACCAAGATCAAGAAAACTCAATAGAATTTCGTAACCAAATTCCTTCCCCCTCACTTCCCCTCTTAAATCTCGGGACGAGATTTCTTGTAGTGGAGGAGAATTGTGACGCCCGGGTAATCAAGCTACAGTAACCTCTGCTAATGATGCCACGTCACCTCGATTACTGTTGCTAATCTCGCGTTAGTTCGAAAACGGTTCGATTTCAAATTCAAAATCAAGCAAACGTTAAAAGTTATCAAATATTAAAACTAAAATGTTCGGGGTGATTCAAATAATCCATATTAAATATTGGTGAAGAAACCCCACTGTTATAAAATCTGTAAATACTCTAAAGCGAATAAAACAGTAGCAACACAATTATTGAAATGCCTTTTATAATTAATAAAATGTTAAGCTATCCTATTTAGGGACTAAACTTTATATGGTAGTGGGTTTAGTGGTAGTACTAATTTAGGGGTCATTTTGTACTTTACAAAGCTAAAATTAAGGAGGAACAAAGTAAAACAGAAAATAAACAAAATACATAAAAGAAAATTAAACAAAAAAACAACAAAAAAGGGGCCTCGTGGCCAACTGGACCTCGGCCCAGCCAGTGACCCAGCTGGTCCCAGCCGCCCGAATGGGCCGGCCCACCCCGCGCCCTAGCCTACTAATCCCCCCACGACCGAAACCCTAACCTACCCCCACCCCCGCTCTCCCCACGATGCCCCCCTCCTCTCTCCCGATCTGGATCGGGATCCAGAGGAAGCCGACGCCGCTCGACGCTGCCCCGAGCCCGGAGCTCGCTGCCCCCCACGCCAGGACGCCGCCACCTCGCCGTCCTCCTCCACTCCGTCGCGCGTCCCCGTCCCCCTCCACAACGGACCTCCCCGGCCTCCACCGACCCCCGCTGCCCCGCTCCCTACAACGCACCGTGAGCCGCCCCCTCCTCCTTTCCCCGCGGTCACCACCGCTCACGCGCCCACCGCCCGCGCCCGCTGCCGCTCGGCCATGCCCTTGGCCGCGACTTCCACCCCGCGCGCGCTCCGGCCCCGCGCTCACCACTACCGCGCCGCGCCCTGGCCGCACGCCGCTCCGCTTGGCTGCGCCCGTCGCCCCGCCCCGACGCGCCTCGCCTGCGCCGCTCGCTCGCCATGGCCGGCATCCACGCCCGCACGCGCCCGCCTGGGCCGTCCCATGCCACCGCAGCCCCTCCCGCTCCTGCCTTTTGCCTTGGCCGCGCACGCCTGCGCTGCGCGCCCCCTTGTCGTGCTGCTCCGGCGCCCTGCCGTGGCCAGTGCCCCGCCGTGGCCAGCACCCCTGGTAACGTGGGCGTGCGCCCAAACGGGCAGCGCCCAGCGCCCGCATCCGCACCTGTGCGCCGGCGCCCGCTAAGGCCCCCTGACCCAATGACATGTGGGGCCTAGCCCCTGGAACGTTTATAAAAAAAGATTAAAAGGAAATAATAAAAAAGTATTAATTAATTAATTGGTTAATTAAATTAATTAACTTAACTAATCCTGATTAGATTAACCTAATAACTAATTAACTACTGTTAATTAACATAACTAATCTGTTAACTAAACTAATTAACCTGGTTAATTAGTTAACAGACAATGACATGTGGGTCCCACTCGACCCACCTGTCTGTTTGACTGGTCAACCGACCAGTTGACCTGCTGACATCACTCTGATGTCATGTCTGCGTCATCATTCACTGTTCTGGATAATGTTGGGTTTAAATAAATAATTAAAATCAGAAAATGATTTAAATCTTTAGAAAATCATATCTTTTAATCCGTAATTCGGATGAAAATACATTATACATGAAAGTTGCTCAGAACGACGAGACGAATTCGAATACGCAGCCCGTTCGTCCGCCACACATCCCTAGCATAGCAAACATGCAAATTTTCCTCTCCGATTCATCTGTCCGAAAACGCGAAACACCGGGGATATTTTCCCGGGTGTTTTCCCCCTTCACCGGTATCACCTCATACCGCGTTAGAACATGTTTAGCTCTGCCTATTGTCCTGATATGCACTTGCTTGCTATGTATTTACTGTTTCTCCCCCCTCTTCTCTTCGGTAGACCCCGTGACGATGCTGATGTCCCTGTGGTCGACTACGTCACCGACGACCCCTCCTTCTTGTCTGAGCAACCAGGCAAGCCCCCCCTTTGATCACTAGATATCGCCTACTCTTCTCTATACTGCTTGCATTAGAGTAGTGTAGCAGGTTACTGCTTTCCGTTATTCCTATCTTGATGCATAGCCTATCCTTGCTACTACTGTTGTTACCTTTACCTGCAATCCTAAATGCTTAGTATAGGATGCTAGTTTATCATCAGTGGCCCTACATCCTTGTCCGTCTGCCATGCTATACTATCGGGCCGTGATCACTTCGGGAGGTGATCACGGGCATTTACTATATACTCTACATTGATACATTACCTGTGATACTGTTCGGAGATGGGGGCTGAAGGGGCAGGTGGCTCCATCCCGGTAGAGGTGGGCCTGGGTTCCCGACGGCCCCCGACTGTTACTTTGTGGTGGAGCGACAGGGCAGGTTGAGACCACCTAGGAGAGAGGTGGGCCTGGCCCTGGTCGGCGTTCGTGGATACATAACACGCTTAACGAGATCTTGGTATTTGATCTGAGTCTGGCTACTGGCCTATACGCACTAACCATGTACGCAGGGACAGTTATGGGCACTCGACGTCGTGGTATCAGCCGAAGCCTTCATGACGTCAGCGACTGAGCAGCGCGCGCCGGATTGGACTGGAACGCCTACTAGGCTAGGTCTGCTTCCGGCCGCGTTCGCAACGTGCAGGTGTGCAAAGGGTGATGGGCCCAGACCCCTGCGCCATAGGATTTAGACCGGTGTGCTGACCTCTCTGTTGTGCCTAGGTAGGGCTGCGACGTGTTGATCTTCCGAGGCCGGGCATGACCCAGGAAAGTGTGTCCGGCCAAATGGGATCGAGCGTGTTGGGTTATGTGGTGCACCCCTGCAGGGAAGTTAATCTATTCGAATAGCCGTGATCTTCGGTAACAGGACGACTTGGAGTTGTACCTTGACCTTATGACAACTAGAACTGGATACTTAATAAAACACACCCTTCCAAGTGTTGGGTTTCGTAGTAATTTCAAAAAATTTCCTACGCACACGCAAGATCATGTGATGCATAGCAACGAGGGGAGAGTGTTGTCTACGTACCCAACGCAGACCGACTGCGGAAGCGATGACACAACGTAGAGGAAGTAGTCGTACGTCTTCACGATCCAACCGATCAAGCACCGAAACTACGGCACCTCCGAGTTCGAGCACACGTTCAGCTCGATGACGATCCCCGGACTCCGATCCAGCAAAGTGTCGGGGAAGAGTTCCGTCAGCACGACGGCGTGGTGACGATCTTGATGTACTACAGCAGCAGGGCTTCGCCTAAACTCCGCTACAGTATTATCGAGGATATGGTGGCAGGGGGCACCGCACACGGCTAAGGAATAGATCACGTGGATCAACTTGTGTCTAGAGGTGTCCCCTGCCTCCGTATATAAAGGGAGAGGGGGGAGGCTGGCCGGCCAAGGAGGAGGGCGCAGGAGAGTCCTACTCCCTCTGGAGTAGGATTCCCCCCCCAATCCTAGTTCCAACTAGGATTCCGAGAGGGGGGAGAGAGGGGGGGCCGGCCACCTTCTCCTAGTCCTAAGTAGGACTAGGGGAGGGGGAAGGGGCGCAGCCTTGGGCTGCCTTTCTCCTTTCCACTAAGGCCCATGAAGGCCCATATGGCTCCCGGGGGGTTCCGGTAACCCTCCCGGTACTCCGGTAAAATCCCGATTTCACCCGGAACACTTCCGATGTCCAAACATAGGCTTCCAATATATCAATCTTTGTCTCGACCATTTCGAGACTCCTCGTCATGTCCGTGATCACATCCGGGACTCCGAACAACCTTCGGTACATCAAAATGCATAAACTCATAATATAACTGTCATCGTAACCTTAAGCGTGCGGACCCTACGGGTTCGAGAACAATGTAGACATGACCGAGACACGTCTCCCGGTCAATAACCAATAGCGGGACCTGGATGCCATATTGGCTCCTACATATTCTACGAAGATCTTTATCGGTCAGACCGCATAACAACATACGTTGTTCCCTTTGTCATCGGTATGTTACTTGCCCGAGATTCGATCGTCGGTATCCAATACCTAGTTCAATCTCGTTACCGGCAAGTCTCTTTACTCGTTCCGTAATACATCATCTCACAACTAACATATTAGTTGTAATGCTTGCAAGGCTTATGTGATGTGCATTACCGAGAGGCAGAGATACCTCTCCAACAATCGGAGTGACAAAACCTAATCTCGAAATACGCCAACCCAACATGTACCATTGGAGACACCTGTAGTACTCCTTTATAATCACCCAGTTCCGTTGTGACGTTTGGTAGTACCCAAAGTGTTCCTCCGGTAAACGGGAGTTGCATAATCTCATAGTTATAGGAACATGTATAAGTCATGAAGAAAGCAATAGCAACATACTAAACGATCGGGTGCTAAGCTAATGGAATGGGTCATGTCAATTAGATCATTCAACTAATGATGTGACCTCGTTAATCAATTAACAACTGATTGTTCATGGTTAGGAAACATAACCATCTTGGATCAACGAGCTAGTCAAGTAGAGGCATACTAGTGACACTTTGTTTGTCTATGTATTCACACATGTATTATGTTTCCGGTTAATACCATTCTAGCATGAATAATAAACATTTATCATGATTATAAGGAAATAAATAATAACTTTATTATTGCCTCTAGGGCATATTTCCTTCAGTCTCCCACTTGTACTAGAGTCAATAATCTAGATTACACTGTAATGATTCTAACACCCATGGAGCCTTGGTGCTAATCATGTCTTCCTCGTGGAAGAGGCTTAGTCAACGGGTCTGCAACATTCCAGATCCGTATGTATCTTGCAAATCTCTATCTCTCCCACCTGGACTAAATCCCGGATGGAGTTGAAGCGTCTCTTGATGTGTTTGGTCCTTTTGTGAAATCTGGATTCCTTTGCCAAGGCAATTGCACCAGTATTGTCACAAAAGATTTTCATTGGACCCGATGCATTAGGTATGACACCTAGATCGGATATGAACTCCTTCATCCAGACTCCTTCGTTTGCTGCTTCCGAAGCAGCTATGTACTCCGCTTCACATGTAGATCCCGCTACGATGCTTTGTTTAGAACTGCACCAACTGACAGCTCCACCGTTTAATGTAAACACGTATCCGGTTTGCGTTTTAGAATCGTCCGGATCAGTGTCAAAGCTTGCATCAACGTAACCTTTTACGGTGAGCTCTTTGTCACCTCCATATACGAGAAACATATCCTTAGTCCTTTTCAGTTATTTCAGGATGTTCTTGACCGCTGTCCAGTGATCCACTCCTGGATTACTTTGGTACCTCCCTGCTAAACTTATAGCAAGGCACACATCAGGTCTGGTACATAGCATTGCATACATGATAGAGCCTATGGCTGATGCATAGGGAACATCTTTTATATTCTCTCTATCTTCTGCAGTGGTCGGGCATTGAGTCTTACTCAACTTCACACCTTGTAACACAGGCAAGAATCCTTTCTTTGCTTGATCCATTTTGAATTTCTTCAAAATCTTGTCAAGGTATGTGCTTTGTGAAAGTCCAATCAAGCGTCTTGATCTATCTCTATAGATCTTAATGCCTAATATGTAAGCAGCTTCACCGAGGTCTTTCATTGAAAAACTTTTATTCAAGTATCCCTTTATGCTATCCAGAAATTCTATATCATTTCCAATCAGCAATATGTCATCCACATATAATATTAGAAATGCTACAGAGCTCCCACTCACTTTCTTGTAAATACAGGCTTCTCCGAAAGTCTGTATAAAACCAAATGCTTTGATCACATTATCAAAGCGTTTATTCCAACTCCGAGAGGCTTGCACCAGTCCATAAATGGATCGCTGGAGCTTGCACACTTTGTTAGCTCCCTTTGGATCGACAAAACCTTCCGGTTGCATCATATACAACTCTTCTTCTAGAAATCCATTCAGGAATGCAGTTTTGACATCCATCTGCCAAATTTCATAATCATAAAATGCGGCAATCGCTAACATGATTCGGACGGACTTAAGCATCGCTACGGGTGAGAAGGTCTCATCGTAGTCAATCCCTTGAACTTGTCGAAAACCTTTCGCGACAAGTCGAGCTTTGTAGACAGTAACATTACCATCAGCGTCAGTCTTCTTCTTGAAGATCCATTTATTCTCAATTGCTTGCCGATCATCGGGCAAGTCAACCAAAGTCCATACTTTGTTCTCATACATGGATCCCATCTCAGATTTCATGGCTTCAAGCCACTTTGCGGAATCTGGGCTCACCATCGCTTCTTCATAGTTCGTAGGTTCATCATGATCTAGTAGCATGACTTCCAGAACAGGATTACCGTACCACTCTGGTGCGGATCTTACTCTGGTTGATCTACGAGGTTCAGTAGTATCTTGTTCTGAAGTTTCATGATCATTATCATTAACTTCCTCACTTATTGGTGTAAGTGTCGCAGAAACAATTTTCTGTGATGTACTACTTTCCAATAAGGGAGCAGGTACAGTTACCTCGTCAAGTTCTACTTTCCTCCCACTCACTTCTTTCGAGAGAAACTCCTTCTCAAGAAAGTTTCCGAATTTAGCGACAAAAGTCTTGCCTTCGGATCTGTGATAGAAGGTGTATCCAATAGTTTGCTTTGGATATCCTATGAAGACACATTTCTCCGATTTGGGTTCGAGCTTATCAGGTTGAAGCTTTTTCACATAAGCATCGCAGCCCCAAACTTTAAGAAACGACAACTTTGGTTTCTTGCCAAACCACAGTTCATAAGGCGTCGTCTCAACGGATTTTGATGGTGCCCTATTTAACGTGAATGCGGCCGTCTCTAGAGCGTATCCCCAAAATGATAGCGGTAAATCAGTAAGAGACATCATAGATCGCACCATATCTAGTAAAGTACGATTACGACGTTCGGACACACCATTACGCTGTGGTGTTCCGGGTGGCGTGAGTTGCGAAACTATTCCACAGTTTTTCAAATGTACACCAAACTCGTAACTCAAATATTCTCCTCCACGATCAGATCGTAGAAACTTTATTTTCTTGTTACGGTGATTTTCAACTTCACTCTGAAATTCTTTGAACTTTTCAAATGTTTCAGACTTATGTTTCATTAAGTAGATATATCCATATCTGCTCAAATCATCTGTGAAGGTGAGAAAATAACGATATCCGCCACGAGCCTCAATATTCATCGGACCACATACATCTGTATGTATGATTTCCAACAAATCTGTTGCTCTCTCCATAGTACCGGAGAACGGTGTTTTAGTCATCTTGCCCATGAGGCACGGTTCGCAAGTACCAAGTGATTCATAATCAAGTGGTTCCAAAAGTCCATCAGTATGGAGTTTCTTCATGCGCTTTACACCGATATGACCTAAACGACAGTGCCACAAATAAGTTGCACTTTCATTATCAACTCTGCATCTTTTGGCTTCAACATTATGAATATGTGTATTACTACAATCGAGATTCAATAAAAATAGACCACTCTTCAAGGGTGCATGACCACAAAAGATATTACTCATATAAATAGAACAACCATTATTCTCTGATTTAAATGAATAACCGTCTCGCATTAAACAAGATCCAAATATAATGTTCATGCTCAACGCTGGCACCAAATAACAATTATTTAGGTCTAATATTAATCCCGAAGGTAGATGTAGAGGTAGCGTGCCGACCGCGATCACATCGACTTTGGAACCGTTTCCCACGCGCATCGTCACCTCGTCCTTAGCCAATCTTCGCTTAATCCGTAGCCCCTGTTTCGAGTTGCAAATATTAGCAACAGAACCAGTATCAAATACCCAGGTGCTACTGCGAGCATTAGTAAGGTACACATCAATTACATGTATATCACATATACCTTTGTTCACCTTGTCATCCTTCTTATCCGCCAAATACTTTGGGCAGTTCCGCTTCCAGTGACCAGTCTGCTTACAGTAGAAGCACTCAGTTTCAGGCTTAGGTCCAGACTTGGGTTTCTTCTCTTGAGTAGCAACTTGTTTGCCGTTCTTCTTGAAGTTCCCCTTCTTCTTCCCTTTGCCCTTTTTCTTGAAACTAGTGGTTTTGTTAACCATCAACACTTGATGCTCCTTTTTGATTTCTACCTCCGCAGCTTTCAGCATCGCGAAGAGCTCGGGAATAGTCTTGTTCATCCCTTGCATATTATAGTTCATCACGAAGCTCTTGTAGCTTGATGGCAGTGATTGGAGAATTCTGTCAATGACGCAATCATCTGGAAGATTAACTCCCAATTGAATCAAGTGATTATTATACCCAGACATTTTGAGTATATGCTCACTGACAGAACTGTTCTCCTCCATCTTGCAGCTATAGAACTTATTGGAGACTTCATATCTCTCAATTCGGGCATTTGCTTGAAATATTAACTTCAACTCCTGGAACATCTCATATGCTCCATGACGTTCAAAACGTCGTTGAAGTCCCGATTCTAAGCCGTAAAGCATGGCACACTGAACTATCGAGTAGTCATCAGCTTTGCTCTGCCAGACGTTCATAACATCTGGTGTTGCTCCAGCAGCAGGCCTGGCACCCAGCGGTGCTTCCAGGACATAATTCTTCTGTGCAGCAATGAGGATAATCCTCAAGTTACGGACCCAGTCCGTGTAATTGCTACCATCATCTTTCAAATTTGCTTTCTCAAGGAACGCATTAAAATTCAAAGGAACAACAACACGAGCCATCTATCTACAATCAACATAAACAAGCAAGATACTATCAGGTACTAAGTTCATGATAAATTTAAGTTCAATTAATCATATTACTTAAGAACTCCCACTTAGATAGACATCCCTCTAATCCTCTAAGTGATCACGTGATCCAAATCAACTAAACCATGTCCGATCATCACGTGAGATGGAGTAGTTTCATCGGTGAACATCATTATGTTGATCATATCTACTATATGATTCACGCTCGACCTTTCGGTCTCCGTGTTCCGAGGCCATATCTGTATATGCTTGGCTCGTCAAGTATAACCTGAGTATTCCGCGTGTGCAACTGTTTTGCACCCGTTGTATTTGAACGTAGAGCCTATCACACCCGATCATCACGTGGTGTCTCAGCACGAAGAACTTTCGCAACGGTGCATACTCAGGGAGAACACTTCTTGATAATTTAGTGAGAGATCATCTTATAATGCTACCGTCAATCAAAGCAAGATAAGATGCATAAAAAGATAAACATCACATGCAATCAATATAAGTGATATGATATGGCCATCATCATCTTGTGCTTGTGATCTCCATCTCCGAAGCACCGTCATGATCACCATCGTCACCGGCGCGACACCTTGATCTCCATCGTAGCATCGTTGTCGTCTCGCCAATCTTATGCTTCCATGACTATCACTACCGTTTAGTAATAAAGTAAAGCATTACATCGCGATTGCATTGCATACAATAAAGAGACAACCATATGGCTCCTACCAGTTGCCGATAACTCGGTTACAAAACATGATCATCTCATACAATAGAATTCAGCATCATGCTTTGACCATATCACATCACAACATGCCTTGCAAAAACAAGTTAGACATCCTCTACTTTGTTGTTGCATGTTTTACGTGGCTGCTACGGGCTTAAGTAAGAACCAATCTCACCTACGCATCAAAAACCACAACGATAGTTTGTCAAATAGACTCCGTTTTAACCTTCGCAAGGACCGGGCGTAGCCATACTTGGTTCAACTAAAGTTGGAGAGACAGTCGCCCGCAAGCCACCTGTGTGCAAAGCACGTCGGGAGAACCGGTCTCGCGTAAGCGTACGCGTAATGTTGGTTCGGGTCGTCTCGTTCAACAATACCGCCGAACCAAAGTATGACATGCTGGTAGGCAGTATGACTTGTATCGTCCACAACTCACTTGTGTTCTACTCGTGCATATAACATCAACATAAATAACCTAGGCTCGGATGCCACTGTTGGGTTTCGTAGTAATTTCAAAAAATTTCCTACACACACGCAAGATCATGTGATGCATAGCAACGAGGGGGAGAGTATTGTCTACGTACCCAACGCAGACCGACTGCGGAAGCGATGACACAACGTAGAGGAAGTAGTCGTACGTCTTCACGATCCAACCGATCAAGCACCGAATCTACGGCACCTCCGAGTTCGAGCACACGTTCAGCTCGATGACGATCCCCGGACTCCGATCCAGCAAAGTGTCGGGGAAGAGTTTCGTCAGCACGACGGTGTGGTGTCGATCTTGATGTACTACAGCAGCAGGGCTTCGCCTAAACTCCGCTACAGTATTATCGAGGTATATGGTGGCAGGGGGCACCGCACACGGCTAAGGAATAGATCACGTGGATCAACTTGTGTCTAGAGGTGTCCCCTGCCTCCGTATATAAAGGAGGAGAGGAGGGGAGGCTGGCCGGCCAAGGAGGGAGGCGCAGGAGAGTCCTACTCCCTCTGGGAGTAGGATTCCCCCCCAATCCTAGTCCAACTAGGATTCCTCGGAGGGGAAGGGAGAGAGGGGGGCCGGCCACCTTCTCCTAGTCCTAATAGGACTAGGGGAGGGGGAAGTGGCGCAGCCACCTTGGGCTGCCCCTTTCTCCTTTCCACTAAGGCCCATGAAGGCCCATATGGCTCCCGGGGGGTTCCGGTAACCCTCCCGGTACTCCGGTAAAATCCCGATTTCACCCGGAACACTTCCGATGTCCAAACATAGGCTTCCAATATATCAATCTTTACATCTCGACCATTTCGAGACTCCTCGTCATGTCCGTGATCACATCCGGGACTCCGAACAACCTTCGGTACATCAAAATGCATAAACTCATAATGTAACTGTCATCGTAACCTTAAGCGTGCGGACCCTACGGGTTCGAGAACAATGTAGACATGACCGAGACACGTCTCCGGTCAATAACCAATAGCGGGACCTGGATGCCCATATTGGCTCCTACATATTCTACGAAGATCTTTATCGGTCAGACCGCATAACAACATACGTTGTTCCCTTTGTCATCGCTATGTTACTTGCCCAAGATCCGATCGTCGGTATCCAATACCTAGTTCAATCTCGTTACCGGCAAGTCTCTTTACTCGTTCCGTAATACATCATCTCACAACTAACATATTAGTTGTAATGCTTGCAAGGCTTATGTGATGTGTATTACCGAGAGGGCCCAGAGATACCTCTCCGACAATCGGAGTGACAAATCCTAATCTCGAAATACGCCAACCCAACATCTACCTTTGGAGACACCTGTAATGCTCCTTTATAATCACCCAGTTACGTTGTGACGTTTGGTAGCACCCAAAGTGTTCCTTCGGTAAACGGGAGTTGCATAATCTCATAGTCATAGGAACATGTATAAGTCATGAAGAAAGCAATAGCAACATACTAAACGATCGGGTGCTAAGCTAATGGAATGGGTCATGTCAATCAGATCATTCAACTAATGATGTGACCTCATTAATCAAATAACAACTCATTGTTCATGGTTAGGAAACATAACCATCTTTGATTAACGAGCTAGTCAAGTAGAGGCATACTAGTGACACTTTGTTTGTCTATGTATTCACACATGTATTATGTTTCCGGTTAATACAATTCTAGCATGAATAATAAACATTTATCATGATTATAAGGAAATAAATAATAACTTTATTATTGCCTCTAGGGCATATTTCCTTCACCAAGTGCCAGATACAACCGGTGATCGCTCTCTCACAGGGCGACGAGGGGAGTATCATCGGTTAGGGTTATGCTATGCGATGCTACTTGGAGGACTTCAGTCTACTCTCTTCTACATGCTGCAAGATGGAGGTGGCCAGAAGCGTAGTCTTCGACAGGATTAGCTATCCCCCTCTTATTCTGGCTTTCTGCAGTTCAGTCCACCGATATGGCCCTTTACACATTTACCCATGCATATGTAGTGTAGCTCCTTGCTTGCGAGTACTTTGGATGAGTACTCACGGTTGCTTTCTCCCTCTTTTCCCCCTATCCCTTCTACTTGGTTGTCGCAACCAGATGTTGGAGCCCAGGAGCCAGACGCCACCTTCGGCGACGACTCCTACTACACCGGAGGTGCCTACTACTACGTGCTGCCCGCTGACGACGACCAGGAGTAGTTTAGGAGGATCCCAGGCAGGAGGCCTGCGCCTCTTTCGATCTATATCCCGGTTTGTGCTAGCCTTCTTAAGGCAAACTTGTTTAACTTATGTCTGTACTCAGATATTGTTGCTTCCGCTGACTCGTCTATGATCGAGCTCTTGTATTCGAGCCCTCGAGGCCCCTGGCTTGTAATATGATGCTTGTATGACTTATTTTATTTGTAGAGTTGTGTTGTGATATCTTCCCGTGAGTCCCTGATCTTGATCGTACACGTTTACGTGTATGATTAGTGTACGATTGAATCGGGGGCGTCACAGGATACATGCAAGGCATGAGCCTTTGACTAATCCTTTATATTTCTCTTATGATGATGATCATATGTCTTGGATCTATACTTGTACCCTTGCATGTCATCTAACCCTTATAGGTACTTGGATGAGGTCAAATCTATGAGATTGCAACTCACTCACATCTTAAGCAATCTCTACATCACCAAGTCTCTACAATATGGTGATTGAAGTCAAGGAAGCATGAAACCTTTCAACATATCACCTGACAATTTCATTGTATCAAATATCAATTGGTATCAAATCTCATGATTGTCACTTTGGATACACAAGTGCTCTTCCTTGCAAAACTAACCCATGTAGGTAGATGAACTCAAAACTCCAAGTGGTGCTCCCAACTCTTGATGAACTACATCAACTTTGAGCATCCCACACAAGTTCAACTACATGATCAAGTTCAACACCACCACCCAAGGTATGTCATTCCATCTTAGAGAAGCTTTACCCCAAGTCATGGGTCGAAGCAGCTCAACAAGATGTGAATACATCAAAATGCTTAAATGAAAAATGGTAACCCTATTTTGAGCTTAAACGATGAGTTGACCTACGATCAAGTGTTCTCACTTGACTCCTCAGTCAATATACTCTAACATAGGTGACTTCGTCGCCAACCAATTCTAGATGAAGTTCTCTAGTGATTCTCTGTGTTCTTGCATTTGTCTTTTGCATGCTTGTTCCCCTTTTCAAAAAAACTTCATCTAGATTTCTCTTCTTTTTATCTATTATGTTCTGCATTCCCTACATCCAATTCATTGCAAAAAAATTAGTAAATTCCCTACAAATCTTTGTGAGATCTTATTTGCCTAGTGAGTTGAGATGACAATTGTTTTCTCTCTGTGTTGAATTTGGCCTCACCGGGTTGTTTCTTTCGGCTAAACCGAAACAACTCGGTGCCACCGAAGAGAAAGACTTGGTGTTGCCGATTTCAATGCTGAGAGAACACTTTGTCGTTTGCGTCCTGCATATTTGTTCCAGCTTCACTCGATGATTCTTGTCCTCTACTGGCATCTTATATTACATGATGCTTTGTAATGTGAATCAAGGACCAAACCTAATTGACTCATGCTCCAGAAGATCCCTTCTTGGAAATTGATGTCAAAGGGGGAGAGAGAGCACATCA